>NC_056750.1:875397414-875453586 GCF_019279795.1 Protopterus annectens | reverse complement strand
TACCCCGACGTGGCGAACCCCCCCCTGCCTCCCGCTCACGTGAAACACGAAGATCATCTCTCTAGATCCCTGACTACGTGGGGATCCCCCCCCCCACCTCAGGAGGAGAGTCTACCTGAGGAGTTCTGCCCTCTGTCCAGTGGGAAAACTCCACGTATCGCCGAAAGGACCCAGAGCTTTCCTGTACCACATCTTTCCACTCCTCTGATTTCTACAATAGGATCATTGGGGAGTGGAAAAATGCACGCCTGAGGCAGACAGGGTCTTGCTGTCCTTTTCACACCTGGCTAAAGTGTCTTTTACCTTTGCGCCAAAAAGAGAGTAAGCGTCAATGGGAGCAATGACAAAGGAAGACTTAAAAGGGTTCACAAAATCATAGGCGCATCCAGGAGTGAAGTCTCATGACCATGCCTGCACTCGCTGCTCTAGCCGCCCCTTCAGTAGTATGAGAAATCAACCGCATGGACAAAGATATGGATTCCAGGGTGGCAAGCTATGGGACAACTTTGTCACATACCTCAGATACTACTCCTGCTAGGGTTCCATGATCAGGTCTCTCTGTAGATGGGTAAAACGTGCCAAGTAATTCAAGTACCAAATGATGGAGGTCAATGAAGCATACACCCACTTCCCTAATCTGTCCACTGTCCGTGACTCCCTGATTGGAGGATGGACAGTAGGACTCTCCTCGGCAAGTTCTTTCCCAGTGGCTGCCACCACCACCACAGCATCTACTGCTAAGCCTTTGGACCAAAGGGGTGACCCTCTGCAGGGAACAGAATTTGGTCTGGTCTCCGGGGGATAAGCTCAGTGTCAGGATTCTTCCAGGTGTGCTGCATGATGACCTGAACTAAATCTGCAGGTGGGGTCACCCAGGAAGTAAAGGGTTGAACACAAAAAGCCTGCAAGAACACAGACTCCTCAGAGGAAAGGTTGGAGGGCTTCCAGACTCCCCGCTGCTTTAAGATTTCTAGTATGCCCCCAAAGGTGACATACCCAGTTGGTGACAGTGGAGACCCTTCCCCCCTCATTGTAGTCTGCATCTTTGGTAAGGGATTATTCAGGAGAATCCACGTGCTTCCTCTTGCACAATCTCTTACAGGGTGCTTCCTTAGCAGGGACATCTGAAGAGGACACTGAAGAGAGGATGCCCTGTGGTAGGGTATCTTGAGGTTCCAATGCTCAATGTCACAGAGTACTGGAATGTGTCAGCTGTGGTTCAGAGGACATATATATGTGGCCTTCTGGCACCGAAGGAACCAGCTGTGAGCTTGCTGAGACAAGTGCCCTCTCCATCACCTGGAAACCAAGCCCACCCAAAGAGAGATGGGAGCCCGGAACAGAGAAAGACCACCTCGGGACCGGGGTCACACCCCACTCTGATGAGCCCACCCCCAGGGAAGGAGCTGCGAGAGGACTAGGTGCTGTTAAAACAACCAAAATCATAGTAGATGGCGCCGTAGGATAAAAATAGGTGTCGTACCAGGGATCACGGTGCCAACAGACCAGTCATAATCCCGAGGGATGGATCAGCTCCTGGAGTAGAGGACCACAGGGTAGACTCTGAAGCCATGTAAGATCTACCCATGGAACCAAAGAAGCTGGAACCAGGAAAGGAGTCTGAGTCAAGGGCTCCAATACCAGCAAGGGAGGTCGAAGGAGGAATACATGTCCAAGTCTGTGGAGAAAATTCCTCCGCTCCAGGTGGGATGGAGGGTTTAAGGAGCTGGAATTCTAGGGCTGCCACGAGCTGATCCATGAGACTTACTACATCAAGTTCTGAAAGGCTCCAAAGGTTGATATCCCTGACAGAGAATCAGGGCATTCAAGAAATCAACAAGATTGTGTCCAAAAAAAAGGGATCTACCAAAAAGGAATATCTGGCCCAAGGCAAGATTTTACCCTTCGGCGCCGTAGTCAAAGCACCAAATAGGTTGCATTGGAGGGGAGTAGTGACCCGAATTGGGGAGACATTTTGCTGCAGAGGGGGGCACTGGTGCCGTAGCAATGGTTGTTACCATAGGTGTTGAAGGACAGCGAGGGGCACTGGTGCCGTAGCAATGGTCGTTACCATAGGTGTTGAAGGACAGCGAGGGGCACTGGTGCCGTAGCAGTGGTCATTACCATAGGTGTTGAAGGACAGCGAGGGGCACTCGTGCCGTAGCAGTGGTCGTTACCATAGGTGTTGAAGGACAGCGAGGGGTACTGGTGTCATAGCAATGGTCGTTACCATAGGTGTTGAAGGACAGCAAGGGGCTCTGGTGCCGTAGCAATGGTCGTTACCATAGGTGTTGAAGGACAGCACTGTAGGAGGAGTTTGAGACTCCGGAGCAAGGACTGCAGAAGTGAATTCTGGATGTTTTGGATCCGTGGGGGACTTAACAGATTTAGGCTCATGGTATGAAGAAAGGAAGGTAGACTGACTCCTCTTATGTTCTTTAGGAGGGGTTGAGCCCTCCGCCTCAGATAAAACCTCTGAGAAAGGAGTTTAAGAGACCTTTCAATATCAATTTGTTCTCTCAGTCAAAGCCCTTACACATTGGTCGCATGGGGGATTGAACTTTCAAGCTGAGAACACCAAGACAAACTCAAGACAAATACCGATTGGAATTCAGCGTTTTCCTGCCACACTTACCACATTGTTTTAAGCCCATTATCTCCTTATTAGCCATCATCACAAACTATCTACAATTAAAGTAGCAAATCACAACAGCAATGAGGGAAAGGCCCCGTCAGAACAGTAGATGCAGAGGCACACCCACACAGTCAAGAACATTTTTGTTACCAACAACGGTAAAAGTATCCAAAGGGTAAAGGGAAGGAAAGAGAGAGGGGGGTGGAACACCAGCAATGATATTAAAGAGGAGGACTGTTCCAGCAATGGTACGAAGAAATACCAAAACTTTGGTAAGGAAGCAGGAAAGAATCACTCGTACTGTAAAAAGCAAGCTATCAACGACTACTACTAAAGGGGGAAATTTCAAAGGTAGAGAAATATTACTAAAGTTGAAATATGAAATCTAAACCACTTAGCTTGAGAGCTTGCCTGATACGTCTTGATACTCTACATGGCAAACAAGATCAGAGGTGATAGTGAAAAGGGCATTAGGGGTAAGCTTAGCTTGAATTTTTTTGGCTGGTGTAAGCTTGTTATAACGGGTGACTCAGTTCCAAGGATGGAACAGATACCCATCAGTCATGAATAAAGATTATCATCAGACCTAACCTTTCCCTCACAGCAAGCTGCGGCAGAGTCTGGGTGAGTCCATCTCTAAATCGAGCAACTGTCCTCTTAAATCATTTTCTTCTAAACAGAGGGCACATTTTTTGTTTACCATGGGCATTCTACAGAAGGTTCGAGAACATGTTCCTGTGCCATTCTCTTCAGCTGTTGCTCTTTCATATGCGAGCTCACTGGCCTATCACTCCACATTAACTGCATCAGAGTTGCCACGGTTTCCTCCTCCTTCCCTTGCTGTCCAACTCTAACTGAGCTTTTGCACAGGTTTCCTACTGAAGGGTCCAGAATATCTTCATGTGGCCATTGATCAGATGCTTCCTGTTCCACCTGTTTTTCCTTAATTTGGAGACTCATGTCCCCATCATGCTGTGACATTACCAAAGCTGGATTTTCTACATTAAGTGAGGGATTTAATATGGTTTTCTTTAAGTTCTCCATTACCAATTCTCTTTTCCCCACTGTCTTACTGTTTATATTGCAAACGTTTCCCTATCTAGATGCCTTCATTGTAAACGTTTCCCTATCTAGATGCCTTCATTGTAAACGTTTCCCTATCTAGATGCCTTCATTGTAAACGTTTCCCTATCTAGATGCCTTCATTGTAAACGTTTCCCTATCTAGATGCCTTTATTGTAAACGTTTCCCTATCTAGATGCCTTTATTGTAAACGTTTCCCTATCTAGATGCCTTTATTGTAAACGTTTCCCTATCTAGATGCCTTTATTGTAAACGTTTCCCTATCTAGATGCCTTTATTATAAACGTTTCCCTATCTAGATGCCTTTGCTTGTATTTCTCTTCAAATACCTTTGGAGCTGCTTTTTTGTGCCGATTAGTTTTGCTTTCTCCTTTGCATATATATTGCACCATATTAAATCTCTTTCTCGCCATGTCCATATTCTTCAGATATCTCCCACTCAACGACTGTTTCTCCTTACTTGGGAGACTCATTGTTCCATCATGCTGTGACCAAACAAGTGTTACACTTTCTACACTAATTCTTCACAGGTACTCCATTACTTCAGCTTCTATTTAGTAAAGTAGAAATTAAACAATCTTCTGTTTTATGTTCCCCCTTTGTGATTTTATTTTTTGCATTGTGAAATTTTCCATATGTGGGCGCCTTTGCCTGCATTTCTCTTCAAATATCTTTGGAGTTGTTTGCCCTCTACTGACAGAGGTAGGCAGGTGTTCAGACTGTCCTGACCGCAACTAATGATTTGACTCTGGCTACTGCCTAGTATCAGGTCATTTGCTGAAAATTCCACTGTTGTTCTTATTATGCTGGGTAGAGGTGCCGACGAGTTGGCTAAAGCCACATATGTTTAAGAAACTGTTGGATTTTTCACTGTTTAGTACTAAGCACTCAGTATTAAAAAGTCACCCATTATCATTTCAAATGTAATGCTTACTAATACCCAAATTTTTCAGCAATCTGACTGTTGTCAGCTGGGGTGAAATAAACCTATTATGCACAGTTTCTTACAGTTGTTCAGTCAAGGTGATGAAATGAGAATTTTGGCATTTTTCAGCTGGGGGGGGGCTTATGGGATAGTAAGAAAGTCTGGGATATTTAGGTAATATTATGAAAACTCTACCTCCCTTTTTCTTTGTTCTGTGCAGGCTCAGTATGCTATATCCTGGTGGCATAATTTCATCTCGCATCTTGTTTTAGCCAGGGTTCAGTAGCTAGGGATCATGGGTGTGATGGACTATCCAGCCATGGAACTCTGAAACATTTCATACACTAAGCAAGTTTATATGGTTTAGAAGTAGGCCTGCTGGGACCACTAGTTAATGACTGTGGAGGTGGTGATATTACGAGATATTTAATTTCTATGAGCAGGGTAGTATGGCCCAAGGTTTGGATAGATGTCGTCACATAGTTTTACTATGCACTGAAAGTAAAGCTAGGGAGTTAGCCGCTTGATTTTAATGCTAGCATAATGTGCATATTTCTGAAGTAAAGGTTTATAGACTGTGTGGCTTTTCTTGGAGATGGTATTAAACACGTTTCCAGCTATGGGTAACTGGCAGTAGGTGGCATTATGCACATCTGCTTCTGTTCCAGAAGACTGCATGTTAGTTTGGAGTAAATATTACAAAGATGAAGAGTATACGCTAGTAGTACAAGGGGTTTTATCAAAAGTAGGTGACAGCCGCTCAGGTGGAGCTCAGGAGGGAGAATTTTACATAAAGCAGGAAGATGAGGGAGTAAACAAGTAAACCACAGTTAATCTCAAGTAGCAAGACTGTTGCTTTAGCTGTGGGTTCCTTACTGCAGGAAAGCAGCATTAAAGACAACATGGGTCGAGTGTTACAGTTTGGACAGTGTGGGAAGGCAGTTTCACAAACAGAAATCATTAGTAGGCTTGAAAGGTGTGGGTTTATAGGGGAAACAGAATTGGTTAATTGGGAAGTGACTTTACAGAGGGTGTATTAAGAATGTAGTACGTTGAGTGCCATGTCAAAAAAAGTGTGCAAGCGTATGAAGTAAGGTGGTAGTATAATGAGTGAATAAATTCAATGAATGAGTGGAGATTTCATTTGCACTACGCAAAGTCCAACCTCTACTACAATTTAACACAACCCCTAGGTTGCCTTTCTTCCTACAACAGGGTTCCAATAATGTTTGGGTACCAGAAACCTGCTTGTACTTCATGAAACTTTCAATTCCTTGTCTTGGAATTAAAGAGGAAAGCCACTCAGTTTTAAGCGTAAACGTTTCATACAGTTCGACAGATGAAGTCTCTCTGCCTGTATGCCATAGCACAGACATATGGGAAATGTGTAGTTCTTCGAGTCCGGTACGGTACTACCCACAATCCTGCATAAGCAATTCGTCCCAATGAGGTCAGTTGGTTTGTGAAACTCTTTTGCACTGCCTTTACTGCAGATAGGAAAGAAACACCATCTACATAAGGGGTGGTAAACCTCTCACTTTGCAGAGCAGAGGGGATGAAAATGTCTTGATATTTGCAAGAAAAAAAAAATATTTGACTTTTCTCTCAATTTCACAGAAAACTTTGATAACGCATTTAAGTCGTAATATCATTGCATGAAATATATCTAACCAAGTCTCTAGTTTGGCAAGAAGATGAAATGTTTTTTTCCATTTCATGGTGGTGTGTTTTTTCCTGCACAACCTCAAGTTTCATTAAGAATGTCCCACTTTGGGCAACTATAAAGATGGCAACCCTAATAATTCACCACATATTTTGTATAGTGATCCACTTGTAAGTGGTATTTTCTAGAACTGCAACAGTTTTATAGACCGCTAGTCTTACACACACACACAACTACTAATTAATTCTGCTCAAAGACTGTGGCTTTGATGAAGTGTTAGTATGCTGCTATATAATAAACCAAGGGGGGCATTAATGAAAAGTGGGAGAATGCAATGTGCCTCAGCTTAAAAAACTATGAACAAATTCAAAGAGACCGCTGTATTTTTATACTGTGATTGCACAGCTCTGTACATATGATATTCCTGGACAGTTCAAACCCTTACTGTCACCACTTCTATGCAAATGTCCATAATACAGCTATTTCTTCACAACCTCTTATTTCACCATCATCTCCCCGTCCACGGCTATCTGCCTCCCTTTTACCTGTACCTCCTCAATACTCCTCCATAAACTGTAACCGTCTTCATCTTCTAATTACGTCCACTGTCTCCTGCTCAATGTTTGCATTTTCATTAACTGTCATATGAATATTATTCTGTATAGCTATATTTACTATTCTATGTATGAACATTTAACTGCACTAACATTACTATTTTATGTTCATTTCTTATTCTACTTATGAACATTTATTAACTGTACTAACATTTCTATATCTTCATTTCTTATTCTATGTATGAACATTGAACTGTACTAACATTACTAGTCAATGTTCACTTACTAGTGTATGTATATTTAGTATTTTTGTACATGTACTATCATGACTATTTTATCATGTACATCTACTTTGAATGAGCATTGATTTTTTTTTTAACTGTCCTATCATTACTATTGTGTGTGTGCCCATTTACTATTCTACGTATGAACATTTCTTTTATTAACTGTGATATTATAATATGCACATTTTCTATTCTATGTCATCATCTTCTTTTGGCTGTTCCTGTTAGGGGTCACCACAGTAGATCATCGGTTTCCATTTCTTCCTGTCCTCTGCTTCTTGCTCTGTCACACCAACCACCTGCATGTCCTTTCTCACCACATCCATAAACCTTATCTTAGGCCTTCCTCTTTTCCGGTTACCTGGTAGCTTCATCCTTAGCATCTTTTTCCCAATATACTCAGCAACCCTCCTCAGCACATGTCCAAACCAATGTAATCTTGCCTCTCTGGATTTGCCTCCAAACCTTCCAACCTGGGCTGACCCTCTAATATACTTATTCCTAATCCTGTCCACCCTCGACACACCCAGTGCAAATCTTAACAACTTTAACTCTGCCACATCCAGCTCAAACTCCTGCCTTTTTGTCAATGCCACTGTCTCCAACCCATATAACATAGCTGGTCTCTACCCTCTTGCAGACCTTCCCTTTCACTCTTACTGGTACTCATCTGTCACAAATCACTCCTGACACTCTTCTCCAACCATTCTATCCTGCCTGCACTCTCTTCTTCACCTCTCTTCCACACTCACCATTACTCTGAACTACTGATCCCAAGTATTTAAACTAATCCACCTTCACCACCTCTACTCCTTGCATCCTCACCATTCCTCTATCCTCCCTCTCATTCACACATACATATTCTGTCTTAATCCTGTCGTCCTTCATTCCTCTTCTCTCTAGAACATATCTCCATCTCTCTAGGGTCTCCCCATCCTGTTCTACTCTCACTACAGATAATGTCATCTGCAAACATCATAGCCCATGGGGACTCATGTCTGATCTCATCTGTCAACCTGTCCATCACCACTGCAAATAAAGGGCTCAAAGCTGATCCTTTATGTAATCCCACCTCCACCTTAAACGCATCAGTCACTCCCACTGCAGACCTCACTGCTGTCACAGTACCATCCTACATATCCTGTACCACTCGTATACTTCTCTGACACTCCCGACTTCCTCAAACAATACCACAACTCCTCTCTAGGCATTTACTATTCTATGTATGAACATTATTCTATTAACTGTCTTATCATTACTATTCTGCGCATGTACATTTTTTAACAACTCATTTTTACTAACTATGCTATCACCACTCTTTGTTCATTTACTACTCTACGTATGAACATTTAATTGTCATATCATATTATAATGTATATATGTACATTATGTAAATCTTGTACAACTGCCCTCTACTCATTCTGTAAAATGGAGCATTTCGCCCGTGGACTCCACAGAAACTGGGACCTGTGCCCAGTTGGACTTTCCCAGTAAACAAAAGTAGTAAATAACCAACATAAAACACTGAGCAAAATTATCAAGTACATCAGCACATTTTTCCAACGTTCAGGAAACAGTTCTCTAGTGCTAGAGACACTGGTGAACAGGAAACAGTTCTCTAGTGCTAGAGACACCGGTGAACGGGAAACAGTTCTCTAGTGCTAGAGACACCGGTGAACGGGAAACAGTTCTCTAGTGCTAGAGACACCGGTGAACGGGAAACAGTTCTCTAGTGCTAGAGACACCGGTGAACGGGAAACAGTTCTCTAGTGCTAGAGACACTGGTGAACGGGAAACTGTTCTCTAGTGCTAGAGACACTGGTGAACAGGAAACTGTTCTCTAGTGCTAGAGACACTGGTGAACAGGAAACAGTTCTCTAGTGCTAGAGACACTGGTGAACGGGAAACAGTTCTCTAGTGCTAGAGACACTGGTGAACAGGAAACAGTTCTCTAGTGCTAGAGACACTGGTGAACAGGAAACAGTTCTCTAGTGCTAGAGACACTGGTGAACAGGAAACAGTTCTCTAGTGCTAGAGACACTGGTGAACAGGAAACAGTTCTCTAGTGCTAGAGACACTGGTGAACAGGAAACAGTTCTCTAGTGCTAGAGACACTGGTGAACAGGAAACAGTTCTCTAGTGCTAGAGACACTGGTGAACAGGAAACAGTTCTCTAGTGCTAGAGACACTGGTGAACAGGAAACAGTTCTCTAGTGCTAGAGACACTGGTGAACAGGAAACAGTTCTCTAGTGCTAGAGACACTGGTGAACAGGAAACAGTTCTCTAGTGCTAGAGACACTGGTGAACAGGAAACAGTTCTCTAGTGCTAGAGACACTGGTGAACAGGAAACAGTTCTCTAGTGCTAGAGACACTGGTGAACAGGAAACAGTTCTCTAGTGCTAGAGACACTGGTGAACAGGAAACAGTTCTCTAGTGCTAGAGACACTGGTGAACAGGAAACAGTTCTCTAGTGCTAGAGACACCGGTGAACGGGAAACAGTTCTCTAGTGCTAGAGACACCGGTGAACGGGAAACAGTTCTCTAGTGCTAGAGACACCGGTGAACGGGAAACAGTTCTCTAGTGCTAGAGACACTGGTGAACGGGAAACTGTTCTCTAGTGCTAGAGACACTGGTGAACGGGAAACTGTTCTCTAGTGCTAGAGACACTGGTGAACGGGAAACAGTTCTCTAGTGCTAGAGACACTGGTGAACGGGAAACAGTTCTCTAGTGCTAGAGACACTGGTGAACGGGAACAGTTCTCTAGTGCTAGAGACACTGGTGAACAGGAAACAGTTCTCTAGTGCTAGAGACACTGGTGAACAGGAAACAGTTCTCTAGTGCTAGAGACACTGGTGAACAGGAAACAGTTCTCTAGTGCTAGAGACACTGGTGAACAGGAAACAGTTCTCTAGTGCTAGAGACACTGGTGAACAGGAAACAGTTCTCTAGTGCTAGAGACACTGGTGAACAGGAAACAGTTCTCTAGTGCTAGAGACACTGGTGAACAGGAAACAGTTCTCTAGTGCTAGAGACACTGGTGAACAGGAAACAGTTCTCTAGTGCTAGAGACACTGGTGAACAGGAAACAGTTCTCTAGTGCTAGAGACACTGGTGAACAGGAAACAGTTCTCTAGTGCTAGAGACACTGGTGAACAGGAAACAGTTCTCTAGTGCTAGAGACACTGGTGAACAGGAAACAGTTCTCTAGTGCTAGAGACACTGGTGAACAGGAAACAGTTCTCTAGTGCTAGAGACACTGGTGAACAGGAAACAGTTCTCTAGTGCTCGAGACACTGGTGAACAGGAAACAGTTCTCTAGTGCTCGAGACACTGGTGAAGAACACAAGTTCTCCGAAATGGTGATTAACAAGCTCATCGATTACAGTGTTAGAGATGACCCCTCAGGAAAAGCGTGGGTGAGAGTTTCAGTGGACAGACCATAGGACTACAAAACGAATCCTTACAAAAAACTGCAATTAAGCTACTTTCTTTGGATGTGGTTGTAAAATTGTGAATTGCATAAAACTGGCTCTAAGAGAATTGTATACAAGAGTCATTAAGGAAATGTAAGCACTCATGCTACAGATGGTGTGCAAGATGCCTGCAACTCACACTGCTGCCACTGTACCTTAATGGACTAAAGACAACATAACTTGCTTATGTCTAGCATGACATATAAAAGGCACTTTAAAAAGATTCGGGGAAAGGTTTAAAAAAAAAAAAAAAAAAAAAAAAAAAAACAAGATATTAATCTCAGGCCTCATGTCAGCCAATGAGGAAAAAAGTACAGTTTTGTACCTACCATAAATGTAGATGTCCGATAGATATGCAACTGCAGTCATAACATATGGGTTGTCCTGCCTCAGGCAGCCCTCAGTCGGCCGGATTCCAAAGTCTGGGTCCGACGTCAGCTGATGTCGCATTTCTCTCAGACGTCAGAGCGGCTGGAGTATATAAGCATCAGCCGACGCCATATTCTTCGGTGTTTCTTGCCCCAGATGCCAGGTGCCCTCCAAGGAAGGCTGTAATCAAATTGGAAGACAATAATAGGTTTCCAGACAATAAATAAGCAATAAACAGATACACCATAACAGATATCCCCAGCTAAGGATAACAGGGAGAGGAGTGGACCCAAGGCATAGAGGGGAAGGAGGGAGGGAAAAGCCGACTGCAGTTGCATATCTATCGGACATCTACATTTATGGTAGGTACAAAACTGTACTATGTCCTTCAAGAATGCAACTGCAGTCATAACATATGGGTTGAATACCATAGCTTAGCTGGGGGAGGTGGTATGCTCTAAGAAAAGGATGGTGTAGCTATCAATCCCTGCAGGACTGCCGAAGCAAAGCCTGCTCTGGATCTGGAATATAAAGGGAGGTTGTAGTGTTTGGAAAATGCATGCACGGAGCTCCATGTAGCAGCTTCTAGAATGTCTTTTGTAGGCACCCCTTTTAAAAATGCTGTAGAGGTGGCTGTAGCTCTGGTGGAGTGTGGTCTGACATTGACTGGCACACTTTCCATGGAAGGAATAACAGAATCTGATGCAATGTCCAATCCATTTTGAAATTGTCTGTTTGGAAATTGCTTTTCCTTGTACTCCAGGGGCGTAAGCTACAAAAAGCTGATCAGACTTCCTACTGGTCTTGGTTCTGTCTAGGTAGTAGCGAAGTTGTCTGTGTATGTCCAAGGTATGTAACAGTCTTCCCCCTTTGTTCTCAGGATTGGGAAAGAAAGTAGGCAGGTGAATTGCTTGATTTAAAGAAACCCTAGATACCACTTTTGGCAGAAAGGTAGGGTTGGTTCGTAAGGAGACCCTGTCTCTGAAAAGTTATGAACGGTGATATTGCCATTAAGGCCTGTAATTCCGAAACCCTTCTTGCTGAGGTAATGGCCAGCAGGAAAGCTGTCTTCCAGGAAAGAAATTGTAAATCCACAGAAGCTGCTGGCTCGAAGGGAGGTAGAGTCAATTTTTCTAGGACAACATTGAGGTCCCAAGCTGGTACTGGTGCCTTTCTTGGGGGCTTTATATTCTTGATTCCTCTAAGAAATTGCCTTAACAAAGGATGTGAAAAACACAGGTGGATCAGTGTTGTATCTAGCCGAGATAGCTAAAGCATGTATTTTTATGGAAGAGTATGAGAGTCCGTTATGTAGCATATCTGCCAAGTATTCCAGAATGAGAGGAATGCTCAAGAGTGATGCATCATGACCCTTGTTGGTATTCCAAATGCTGAATCTCTTCCATTTGGCTGAATAAGCCTTTCTGGTGGATGGTCTGCGGGCTTCTGTTAGTATCCGCTGAACTTCCTTGGAGAGAGGTAAATTGAGGTTATTTATGGGATTTCCCAAGCTGTTAGCTGTAGCGTCTGGATGTTGGGATGAACTGTCCTGAAGTTGTGTTGAGTCAAAAGTTGAGGCCATTGTGGAAGGGCCCACGTTTTGTTGTGACATATGCTCCGTAGTAGTGGGTACCAGTGTTGTCTTGGCCAGTCTGGAGCTATTAGGATCCCCTTCGGCTGCTCTGCTTTGATCTTTAATAACACTGTGGTCATCAGTGGCAGAGGTGGAAATGCATAAATTATTAGGGAGCTCCAGCTGAATGAGAGGGCATCTATTTTCCATGCTTGTGGATGATATGTCCTTGAGCAGAACTTTTGTAAGTGATGATTGAGGTGGGAGGCAAATAGGTCTACGTCCGGCCTGCCCCATGTCGAGGTGAGTCGTATAAAGATGTCTGGATGTAGCCTCCATTCGTGGGGGTCTAGGAAATTCCTGCTTAGACTGTCCGCCAGAACATTGTCTTTGCCTGGAACAAACTGGGATTGTAACTGTATGTTTAGACCCAGTGATTTTTCCCAAAGATACATTGTCAGTCTGCAAAGGGGGTAAGAATGAGTGCCCCCCTGCTTATGTACCACATCACAGTGGTATTGTCTGTCCATATTAGTAGGTGGCCTTGTTGAAGTTGTTGTCCAAAGGCCTCGATGGCATGCATTACTGCTAGCATTTCTTTTTGGTTGATATGCAGATGTGTTTCCTTTGGAGACCATTGCCCTTGAATACATCTGCCCTCCATGTGCGCCCCCCATCCAAGGTCTGAGGCGTCTGTGGTCATGGTCTGTGTTATCTGAGGTTTTTTGAACGACATACCTGTGTTTGACTGGCTTACTGTGGCCCACCATAGAAATTCCTTTTGAAGACATGGAATGAGTGAAATAGTTGCTTCTAGGTTGTTGCTGTGTTGAGACCATAAGCTTTTTAAGTACCATTGAAGCTTTCTCATGTGTAATCTTGCTAGTGGAACCAGGAGAATGCAGGATGCCATGTAACCCAGGGCCTGTAGGAAACTCCTTGCAGTCATCTGGGTGAGCTTTGCTAAACTTTTGAAGTAATGAGTTAACTTCTTCTGCTTGTCTTCTGTCAGGTAAGCCATTTGAGAGGCTGTGTCTAGTTTGGCTCCTAAGAAGGTTATTTGCTGGGATGGCTGAAGTCTTGACTTTTGGAAGTTGACGGTGTATCCCAGAGCTTGTAGCAAGTGTATGACATAATTCAAGTTTTTTGTCAAGGTTAGTTTGTTGTCCGCTTGTATGAGGCAATCATCCAGGTACGGGTAGATTTGAATCCCCTGGAGCCTGCAATGAGCAATTACTGATGCCAGGCATTTCGTGAATACTCTGGGCGCAGTAGATAAGCCAAATGGCAATGCTGAGAATTGATAATGCTCTGGCCCTGCAAGAAATCTGAGGTATCTTCTGCAGTTGTGTCTGATAGGGACATGCAGGTATGCCTCCTTGAGGTCCAGAGTAATCAGCCAAGACCCCTTGCCCAGCATGGGAAGGAGTTGCTGTAGAGTCAGCATTTTGAACTTTGGTACTATGAGAAAAGTGTTTAAAGCGGACAAGTCCAGTATTGGTCTCCATTGAGTTTCTTTTCTTGGAACAAGGAACAGTCTTGAATAAAATCCCTGACCTTGTTCTTGTTGTGGAACTTTTTCTATTGCTTTGATCTGAGCAAGCAGAGAAATTTGCTTGATAGCCTCTGCCCTCTGATTTTGTGGAAGGTTTGGCATGCCTTGTTTTCTTGGCAAGGATCCATTTGTCTTGTCAGTTTGTGCCAATTTTTTGAAAACAAAGATAACTTTCCGCCCAAAGGAGCTTCTGTTTGTTCCTTGGTCAGCGGAACTAGAGGAAAGTCATTGAGATTGTCCCTGCGGGGCAGGAGAAACCCCTGTGTCACTTCTTTGGTTTGCTGGTTGCCACTGTCGTCCCCTGTAGGATCCTCTGTATTGCCCTCTTCCTCGGGCACGCCTGTTTTTGCCCCTTTGAAATCTTTCAGGATTAGGAAAGGACCAGTTTTTAGAAGGCCAGTTCCTGCTGAATCTGGGCGGCTGAACCTTGAGGAAATCTTTGACTGTCTGAACTGACTTGGCTTTTTCCTCAATGGACTTTAACACATCTTTAGCATTAGCACCAAAAAGCTTGTTCTTTTCCAAGGGTGCGTCAAGAAGTTTTGCCTTAACATGATCTGGTAAAGGTTGTTCTTTTAACCATGCATGCCTACGAATGACCGCCCCTGTCATAGCTGCCCTACATGAAGCCTCCAATGCATCATATCCACACTGTAGAAAGTGATTGCTAACCTGCTGAGAATTATGCACAGCCTCCTGCAAAGACTTCCTATCTAAAGGTTCAGGAGAGGCCAATCTTTTCTGTAAATCATCTAACAGGAAATCCTGATATTGAAACATGTGAAAGAGACGATTGCGAGCTCTCATAGATAAAGTAGTGGAGGTGTAGGTGGAAGACGCGGGCAGAGGATGTCGGCCCCGGTCTTTTCGTTTCTTAGGAGTCTGCTTTGTCGGTTGTTCCGACGGCATTGTATAATCAAATTTTTCGCCGAAAAAGTCTTCAGCGAACTCCGCCCGGCACCTGAGAGTGCGCTTATTGAAGCGAGCACAGGCGGCACAGGCAGAGATGTCGTGGTCTGGGCCAAGGCAAGGGAGGCAGTAAGAGTGGAAATCCTTATGAGGTATTTGTTTACCACAAGACAAACAATTATTTACTTTTTCAGTAATTTCGGACATCGGCTGGGCAAGAAAAGGTCCCCAATGGGGTACTTAGCTTTTTTGATGACTTCGGTTTCGAAGAATACAGGAGCTGACCGACCGGCACTTGCGAACTGCTTCTGCTTTGGGCACTGCGTGGCAAGAAAGACTGAAGAAGATGGCATTGGCTGATGCTTATATACTCCAGCCGCTCTGACGTCGGAGAGAAATGCGACATCAGCCGACGTCGGACCCAGACTTTGGAATCCGGCCGACCGAGGGCTGCCTGAGGCAGGACAACCCATATGTTATGACTGCAGTTGCATTCTTGAAGGACATCATTACAATTTACTAAGCAACAGCTAGAATGATTTTAATGCAGCAAGTTAAATTCCAAGGCGGAGTTATTTTTAAGCGTAAAGCAGGTTGGGTAGAGTGAAGCAAGTCAGAGTGTAGTGAGGTCCTACAGCACTGGAGTAGGGCCCTCCATATCGGAAGCTTGCCTAGCAGAAAATTTTTTTTGAGTTGTAGAACTACCTGGAAGAAAGGAGAAATAGCAGCACAGATTAAATTTGCTGAAGGAGTTTTAGTTGAGTAGGAGAATACAGTAGTGCACAAAAGGAAGAGTGTATGTAGGTCAGTTGCAATGGTCAGCTTTAGGAAAGAGCTGACTGCCGATATCTTACTGGCCTACGTGACCCCAGCAGAGTTCTATGGCATCTTGGCCAGATAATAGGGAAGGAGGTTGAGGGCTGAAACTGTGGGAGAGTTAGTACTCTGTGCAGACTGCGCTAGGAATGAGACAGTATACAGGAAGTTGCAAAACAGATTTCAAGAATGGTTAGTCATCGTTCAGGAAAAAAAGTTTACCAAGTGAGAAGGGGAAAGTGGGAGAAAGAAAAATCTACAAAGAACCTAACAAAATCAACACTTAGAACCACCCCAAGGCTAGGGTTACCACCTTTACAAATGCCCATGAGCCACTTTTTGTAGAAATACAACATGCTGTAGGATACCATACCTACATCTATCACAAAGGACTTAACTTCATTCTTGTCCAAAATAGAAGTTTACTCTTGCATTTGGTTTACTTATGCCGTTTCAGATAAAATTGTTTTAAATCTATAGCTGGCACGCTCCTGCCTGTGTCTACTTCTACTTTTAGCCTTAATTTGGATTAAACTTAGAGCATTTAACATTGCATATGCTGTAGCTGGCAGTGACCAACCGGCTGAAATTCTTTATGTACAGGCATCATCAACTAGAGAGAGAGAGAGAGACTGAAGTCTGACCACAGGTTTCCAAGCCAGCATTAAAAAGAGCTAGCGTGTGGGTCTTAGCAGAAGCTTTAAAACAAAGGATTAATGGGAGGAGTTACCAAACTAGGGAAGATCACACAATACAACTGTGAAATAAGATCTCAAGGATGCAAAGCAGGCAATAACTGACTGCAGGGGAGAGCCAGACTGCATGCACAAAGAGGTACGGCAGCTCTGTTCTGTACTAAGTAAAACTCCAGTAGACTGTATAATAGAGTTTAAAAACAGTGAACAAGACTCTTCTCTAGTAATGTAAATGTTGCACTGCTAGACGTTATGCTAGGATTACCCAGTACACAGACAGCAGCACAGTATTTGTACTACTTGTACACATGTAGCACAACTTTGGGAAGTTCCTATTATGAGTTCAACAAACCATGTCTACAGGACACTATATAAAAAAGCAAAAATGCAGTGGCAGTAATACAGCTGGCCCAGATAACAGAAAAAAATACAAGACAGAAAAAAAAATCCAGACTATCACACAGGTATAAAAACCAGCTAGGGCCTTCTTGCTGTAGTAACACCTCAAACCCTACCAATCGAAAATACCAAACATCGAACGTTCAGAACAGTGAATTTTTTCCTAGGGAAAAAATTGCTGTTCCAAAGCGCACACACAACACAAGCACACCAAACAAACAGCAATCCACACACATACACCTAAAATCTTACACCTAACCCTACACTAAACTATACACACACCAGTAACTATCCACTTACCTTAACCCAAACTCTAAGGTCCGTCACTATCACGCACTCACCCGCACCCTAACCCTAACTCACCTAACCCGCCCTAACCCTCATGTCCACACAATCGCACACATACCTAACCCGCACTCAATCGCACACTTAACCGAACCCAACCCGTAACTTTCCAACAGAGCGCTGAAAATACCGAAGCAACAGAAACGGACAACAGAATTCTTTCCCTAGGAAAGAAATCGGTTTTCTGCTTCTTCGATATTTTCAGCATTTGCTGAAAATGGGTCGATATTAGAACACTCGACATTTTAAATGTTTGGTGTTCTAATATAGACCCTGAAATCCCTGGCGTCACCAGCAGCAAATCAGAGCACAATGCGAGGTGCACCTGCCAAGCACTATATGCTGGAGCTGGGCATGCACAATACTGCACATGTAGGACAGTGGTATCGAGTGCAACATTTATTGGACTGCCTTATAAATCTGAAGGATGGCTGAAAATTACTCGTACGGTTGGCTCTTACCCAACTGAGCAATGATTTGGACAACTGACCGTCATGTCACAGAGGAAGCCAACTGATCACTGGCAATCAGTGGCATAAAGTATATTAAAAAAATATATATTCCCTCAGCAAAAACAAGTGCACTAAATTGCCTTTTCTCTGTTTCAGCCTTTATCCTGAACTCTACTTCTGAATAAGTCCTTAGTTAAGCACCTCCAGATGACCATTTTCAAATACAGCCAGTCTCTTAACTGGTTACAAAGTCAGTGCCACATTTGTCTCCAGAGTCCCTTCAATGACCACAAATACGTGACTTGCAAGTTTCCTAGCATATGCCTCTAGTGACCAAGACAGAAACTGAAACCAGACGCTCAGCAGCACCTGCTTCCTCCTGAGGTGTTCATAGATTCATACGGTGTTCCACTGATAACTATTTATGCACAGCTATCATCCACCACCAGTGATGACCACATGGATTGTTAGTGGGACTGTTCTTCCATCTTTGCTACACCCTCCACCCCATTCACTCCATGCATTCAAACAACGGTTAGCAATAGTTTCTGCTATTCAGCTAAACCAGGTACTTCTATCTCATAAGCAGCTTCTTAACAGCATTGTGCATATTATACCCCCACTAATAATTTCCTCCTAACCTTCTCCCAGTCCGAGGCTAGTGCTAGTTTTTCCTCATGCCTTTTATTCTGTATACGGAGCGTTTTATATGCTGTTCCCACTCGCTGGGAACATTTCCACGCTACGCTGACCTACAGCTTATCTACTCCATATTTACCTTTCTGCCACACTTCATTTTACAACTCATTCCAAAATCAGCCCGATCACTTACTGTTTCTGGCCTCCAACTAAACGGTGACATTTCCACTATAGCAGCTGACGTGGTGCATCAAAGCTCTCAGTGGTGACTTCCATTTAGAATGGATGAAGCTGCCTTCAGTGGTACAATCTCTCAGTGGTGACTTCCATTTAGAATGGATGAAGCTGCCTTCAGTGGTACAATCTCTCAGTGGTGACTTCCATTTAGAATGGATGAAGCTGCCTTCAGTGGTACAATCTCTCAGTGGTGACTTCCATTTAGAATGGATGAAGCTGCCTAGAGTGGTACAATCTCTCAGTGGTGACTTCCACTTAGAACGGATGAAGCTGCCTTCAGTGGTACAATCTCTCAGTGGTGACTTCCATTTAGAATGGATGAAGCTGCCTTCAGTGGTACAATCTCTCAGTGGTGACTTCCATTTAGAACGGATGAAGCTGCCTTCAGTGGTATCTCCTCCACACAACAGGAAGCAAGACCATTACATGTGCTGAGGACTTCAAACATTCCAAACGTCATACAGCCTCAGTTAAAACGTCCCATAGCCTCCTCATCCACAATACTTTCACACTTCTATCTTTATTGCTGAAACATAGCTCCAAAATCCCTTAATAATGGGAATCTGCTCGTCCCAGGAGTCTGTCACGATACAGAAATCCCCTCACCACCACTCCATGGGGGGAAAAGCC
Source organism: Protopterus annectens (assembly GCF_019279795.1). Taxonomy (NCBI): domain Eukaryota; kingdom Metazoa; phylum Chordata; order Ceratodontiformes; family Protopteridae; genus Protopterus; species Protopterus annectens. Next base: position 875,434,346 of record NC_056750.1, on the reverse strand, counting down.
TGCATTCAGCTCCCCAGGTCTCCATTAAAGCCTCACTCCATGGGGGGAAAAGACTCACTCCATGGGGGAAAAGCCTGCATTCAGCTCCCCAAGTCCCCATTAAAGACTCACTCCATGGGGGAAAAGCCTGCATTCAGGTCCCCATTAAAGACTCACTCCATGGGGGAAAAGCCTGCATTCAGCTCCCCAGGTCCCCATTAAAGCCTGAAGACCATTTCAAACTTGGCTCAATAGTGCCAGTTCCTACAGGGCCATCTCTGCCCCATACAGTCTGCTCTACATATTGTGATGGTTGGTTCTCTTCCTCCTGAACTTCCACACTGTCCTGCTACAAACTGCCCTAGTAAGTTTACATCAAACTCAACATTCTCAGACTCCACCATTTCCATTACTGCATTTAACAATGCCGCAACTAAAGAAAACCTTTTGTACTCAGACTGGGCACCAGTTATCACCCTTCTTCACAACAAAGTCATCCTTTTTGCCGTATTTGCATTTACAATGCCATATATGGTTGCCACCACCACTCACAAGTACTCATTCTATTCAACTAAGTTTTAACGACTGCAGCAATATTCTAGGAAGGGAGGCCGGAACTGCCAACATACATTTGCTCTCATGCACAGTTAGTTTGAATACTTAATGTATGAAACCCCTAAAAATTAGTCCCCTGGGAGCAGACAGTTTTACAGACCTACATCCCTATAAAAGATCACCAGAATCCTGAAATGTAATAACTGAGAGCTATGCACCCATCACCCGTGATGCAGAATACAGTATCATTACACCTGTTATGGACAAGCAGCTTTAACGCACTCATTTCATTACTTACACTACTCACCTAGTATCCCCTCCCCCCAGTTTATACTACTCACCTAGTATCCCCTCCCCCAGTTTATACTACTCACCTAGTATCCCCTCCCCCCAGTTTATACTACTCACCCAAGTATCCCCCCAGTTTATACTACTCACCCAAGTATCCCCCCAGTTTATACTACTCACCCTAGTATCCCCCCCAGTTTATAGTACTCACCTAGTATCCCCTCCCCCCAGTTTATACTACTCATCTAGTATCCCACTGCCCAGTTTACAGTACTTAGCATCTCCCCTCCGGTTCTAACTCCTGTACCACTCTAGTCATCTTTCTAGCCAAAGAATTTTCCACTGCAAAAGCCATCTCAACTGCGTACTTCATTAAACCGTTCTGGTGATCCTGATCATTTGTTCATCACCACTCCTAGCCATACCTCCTGGCATACATGTTAACCATTCTGTCCGCTGCCATTGCTTAGTTCTGCCTGCCAAACGAAAATGGTTCTTTCTATCCTGGAATTTTCTACCACACTCTCAGAAAACACAGCAAAGTCTTGCAGCTCAACTTACCCTCCATTAGGAATGCATCCTTAAGACAGCAACGATCCTTACCCTCCATTAGGAATGCATCCTTAAGACAGCACCGATCCTTACCCTCCATTAGGAATGCATCCTTAATCAGCACCGATCCTTACCCTCCATTAGGAATGCATCCTTAAGACAGCACCAATCCTTACCCTCCATTAGGAATGCATCCTTAAGACAGCACCGATCCTTACCCTCCATTAGGAATGCATCCTTAATCAGCACCGATCCTTACCCTCCATTAGGAATGCATCCTTAAGGGTTCAAACGGTGGCTTAATAGGTAAGGTGTTTGCCTTACAAACACAAATTGCAGGGTTCGAGTCTCACAAGGGGTAATTGGCTAGGCTTAAATGGCTCATAAGGGCAGTTATGAACCTATGAACAGCACCAAACCTTACCCTCCATTAGTAATGCATCTTACAGGTAACATTTGTACAGTTTTAATAGCTTTAATCATTCACAAAACATTTATTTAGCCTATGCTTTTTAAGAATTTTTCAGAAAAAGCTCTGGAATGCCAGATGTGTGTAGGCCGCTAGAGGTGCGGCATTCCACACCTCATAGGTGTTAATGAGTTAAAGACTTCAACACTTCTGCTGCAAGAGAAGCACACCACCACAAAAAAAGCAATAATGATGCAGAATTTTGAAATGAAAAAACATTTGCTATATACAAATGAAAGCCACACATCTTAAAATATTTTAAAAATACATAAATAAAAAGGTGGCCAAAGGCACAAAGGAGAGCAAATACCAGTAATGACTTAAAACACAAGAACAGCAACTACCTGGAAAACGTGACGTCAGAGTGCAACGACTAGAAGGTAAGAGAGAAAGCAGTCAGAGATGCTGTGCAGGCCGTACTGCACTGGGGACATTGAATAATGCACACAGGCCTGATCATCCACAGCCAGGCGCTAGGAATCGGATTTACACAATCACTTCCACTGTTCTATCAGAGATGCTGTGCAGGCCGTACTGCACTGGGGACATTGAATAATGGACACAGGCCTGATCATCCACAGCCAGGCGCTAGGAATCGGATTTACACAATCACTTCCACTGTTCTATCAGAGATGCTGTGCAGGCCGTACTGCACTGGGGACATTGAATAATGGACACAGGCCTGATCATCCACAACCAGGCGCTAGGAATCGGATTTACACAATCACTTCCACTGTTCTATCAGAGATGCTGTGCAGGCCGTACTGCACTGGGGACATTGAATAATGGACACAGGCCTGATCATCCACAGCCAGGCGCTAGGAATCGGATTTACACAATCACTTCCACTGTTCTATCAGAGATGCTGTGCAGGCCGTACTGCACTGGGGACATTGAATAATGGACACAGGCCTGATCATCCACAGCCAGGCGCTAGGAATCGGATTTACACAATCACTTCCACTGTTCTATCAGAGATGCTGTGCAGGCCGTACTGCACTGGGGACATTGAATAATGGACACAGGCCTGATCATCCACAGCCAGGCGCTAGGAATCGGATTTACACAATCACTTCCACTGTTCTATCAGAGATGCTGTGCAGGCCGTACTGCATTGGGGACATTGAATAATGCACACAGGCCTGATCATCCACAGCCAGGCGCTAGGAATCGGATTTACACAATCACTTCCACTGTTCTATCAGAGATGCTGTGCAGGCCGTACTGCACTGGGGACATTGAATAATGCACACAGGCCTGATCATCCACAGCCAGGCGCTAGGAATCGGATTTACACAATCACTTCCACTGTTCTATCAGAGATGCTGTGCAGGCCGTACTGCACTGGGGACATTGAATAATGGACACAGGCCTGATCATCCACAGCCAGGCGCTAGGAATCGGATTTACACAATCACTTCCACTGTTCTATCAGAGATGCTGTGCAGGCCGTACTGCACTGGGGACATTGAATAATGGACACAGGCCTGATCATCCACAGCCAGGCACTAGGAATCGGATTTACACAATCACTTCCACTGTTCTACAAGAGGGACCTTTAATGGTCAGGATACACAGAACCTTACCAGCTAACAAGGAGATGAAGATCTGCGATGGAAATGACCCAAACAACTCATTTTATATGCCACAAGTTCAGGAAAAAAGGCTCCTGTTCACAATCAGTGGACCACAAATCCTTGGAGCAACAAGACTAAGCAAGGTATTCTAATGAGTACAACCCACAGCCAAGGTGCCTCAGTACAGTGACCTCATAGTTAGTGTACATAAAAGGGAGGGGTGGGGGATGCAACACACTCCATGAATACAAGAAGCATTTAAAAATATGTGCATTTCTTTAAACACACACACTTCAGATTTCTTTCGTGTTGGACCTTTAACAAGCAGCACACGTCTGAGAGGGAAACCCAGCCCAATTATGGCAGGTGTACAGCACCCCCATAATCACTACTCCTATTACCCTGCCTTCCGTGGTGAGATCAAAAACAGCAAAGAAACACAACCATTCTCTCTGTTGCCATATTTTGAAGGAAGAATCTTGCACATATCTTTATGCACCATCATCCCACTTCCAAGAAAAATGTGCGTGTAACAAGAAGACAAGTCCTGCCCGCGCTTCTACCCAAAGTAGGCCTTAAACAGCAGCAGCAGGGCAACTTCTGCCTCCTGCTGCTGTGACAAGAAGACAAGTCCTGCCCGCGCTTCTACCCAAAGTAGCCTTAAACAGCAGCAGCCGGGCAACTTCTGCCTCCTGCTGCTGTGACAAGAAGACAAGTCCTGCCCGCGCTTCTACCCAAAGTAGGCCTTAAACAGCAGCAGCCGGGCAACTTCTGCCTCCTGCTGCTGTGACAAGAAGACAAGTCCTGCCCGCGCTTCTACCCAAAGTAGGCCTTAAACAGCAGCAGCAGGGCAACGTCTGCCTCCTGCTGCTGTGACAAGAAGACAAGTCCTGCCCGCGCTTCTACCCAAAGTAGGCCTTAAACAGCAGCAGCAGGGCAACTTCTGCCTCCTGCTGCTGTGACAAGAAGACAAGTCCTGCCCGCGCTTCTACCCAAAGTAGGCCTTAAACAGCAGCAGCAGGGCAACTTCTGCCTCCTGCTGCTGTGACAAGAAGACAAGTCCTGCCCGCGCTTCTACCCAAAGTAGGCCTTAAACAGCAGCAGCAGGGCAACTTCTGCCTCCTGCTGCAACAAGCCTAGAAAGAATAAAACCGGGAAATCAGACCCGACTGACAGAGGGGAGGAATCCTGAAGAACCCTGCAGTTGACTAAGTGGATTAAAAAAATAATTAAACAAGTCCCTTATAAGCAAACTTCAGTAATAAAATCCCTTACTGCAAATTTGCAAGAAAGAGCAAACAAGTAAGACTATTTCAGACCGCTAAAACACTAAACACCTGGGAGCTGGAGGAACTGAAGGCCAAGGTTCGTTCAGCGGCCTGGGTTGCGAGCTGGCTATGAGCAACCACCACCAGCTTTCCTACACTTGGGAGAGGAATGGCAGCACAGTCTGCTGCAAGCCTAACACCTAGCAGAGGCCATATGCACCAACTAAGAAACTTACAGGGCCAAGGACAAGTGCCCACCATGCAGCAGGGAAGCTGCAGGATACTCGATACACACACACTGGGCCCAGTACTGTGAGAGCATCATTTACCCAGGATACCTCAGGGTAAGCAGAACCTGTAATGGCTCTCTGGATTACGATCCCCTTCCCAGAAAGATTGGGATTTATTTAAAGAATAGAACTGACTGTTGATGCACATGAAGAAAAACACACTTTGGGGGGGGGGGGGGGACTCTACATCATTATAAACACAGCTGTGTTAGCAAAGGCCTGTAACACTAACACTTCAGCCTGCCAGAAAAATTACCAGCACTTGCATACAGATACTTCAACGCTACAAATAATGCAGCCGAGGCGTGTTCCACTAGAAGCAATGGTGGTCTCATATTATTCCTCATCCTTAACCAGCCATTTTGTAGCCCAACAACAAAGCTAGTCGGCATATGAAACAGTCCTCTGCAAACACATGCACCCTACAAACCGATGCATTACGGTTCAATTCCGGCAGGGATTCCACAATCACTCAAAAGTTTACAACTTTCAAGCTGCTCCAACAAACTGGACAGCTGTACTTCTACATTGTCCCAAGTCCAAAAAGTTCATCCCAAGTCCAAAAACAAGTTCATCCTCCATGGAAACTTACCACAAAGTCAGGATCAGTCTCCCAGTCATCAGAAGCATCATCTACAGTTACAGAAATAGAACGCCCTCCAGCTGCGCGCCACATCTGAAATAAAAAGGAAAAAGTTTTAGATGTGCATTTATGTTAACTAAAACTAACGCAAAACAAAGTGGAGGGAGTTAAACCCCATTTGTGTTCACATTTAAAAGGCTAAAATAGTGCTCTTTATATGTAATGTGAAACAACCAAATGAAGACAGACATATAATGTAAAACCCTAACAAATGAAAACACACAAGTCCGTAAACCAGTCACATGCACAGTATGCAATCAGTAGTTTGAATCATGTGCCTCAGGGCTGGGTCCTCAGACTGTAGTCAAGACCTGAAGAGCAAGTGTCTCTGGGTAGGCCTCAATCAGCTATATTCAACTGCACTTAACTGTGAAAGCAGCAACTACAAGGCTGAGAGAGAAAAATCATGTCACCATTAATGCTGTAAAAGCCCCAGGCAATATTTATCAATAGAGTATTGGCAAAGTCTAGGAAAAAAAAGTCAGTGGGATAACTTACAAAAAGGGGGAATACTGCATCTGCAGCAGCAATCCAACAGCTGACAACCCCACCAACCCGGACACGGAGAACAGTTACAGAATCACACCCCCCCCCCAGCATATGGAGTGGGCAAGTCAGAATCACACACAAACACACCTCTAGCATCCCGACTGTCCAAGTTAGGATCACACACCCCCACCAGCATCTTGACGGTGCAAGTCAGGATCGATCACACACACACATTGACTGCAAGTCGGGGGACTCCTGCAGCCCACCTAGTGTGGAAGTCAGGTCAGCATGTAGAGTTGGTCCAAGTTGGTTGTCAGTATACAGAAGGGAGGCTTTACAGATCTGCCACATTCATTTGAAAACAAGTCCCTGATGTGAAAGAAAAAAACAAACCCTAAACACCTACATGATATGCTTATCCAAAGCTTATCCTTAGAAGAAATCAAACTGCTGCACATGCACACACCCTATTATGTGGAAAACAACCACGTAAACTCAAAAATATACCTGGTAACAACCAACCATGTACATTAACACTAACATTTCTGACTTGCACAAAATATTACAGTAATTACAAAAAGTAGTAGTGATAAATCCATCAAGAGAGGCAAATGTCTCACCAGTTCTTGCAATTAAACTTACTGCAACCAAAATAATAAACAGAATAAGCACTGGTAAAACAACCCAAGGCCGATGATAAACATGCAACAGCAGAGCCGAGAATAAAAGTTTGAAACGTTTATTTTGAGCGCTTTCGCGGCATCTATTACTGCTTCATCAGACAATACTATACCAAAATCATGCACATTTAAAATAAACTTTGACCAATAAAATATCACAATCAATTAATAAAACTGATGAAATTTCTTAAACACACCAACTTAAAACGGACATTATAAACGACAAATAAACACGGCAATAACACAAACGATGCTGCGGAAGCATTCACAATAAACGTTTGAAACTTTTATTCTTGGCTCTGCATGTTTATCATGGGCCTTGGATTGTTTTACTATTACAATAATTACTTTAAACCAAACACTGTACTCAACGTAAAATCATCAACCATTTCTGGTCAGAGACTAGGGGGGGGTCAGGGAATATTTTCACTTACAGGTAAGCAAAAGGGCCACAGTTGGACACACTGCAGACTGCTAGGTTACTGGCAGCTTAAAAGGTACAGTGTTGTAGGGCAAACTAAATACTGAAAGAGATAAACGGGACTGGCAGACATCTGGTGCACAGACTAAAGTCAGGGAAAGGCTTCAGGTACTGCCTCTTTAGTCCAAGACATCTAGTGTACGCAGAGTGCCAAAGAAAATAATGCACACCTGGCTTCCTTAGAAAAATCCACCAAGCGTTTGTACAAAATGTAAGTGGGTTTGAATGTGGCATATATTTAAGAACTTCTATATTCTTTTAACACTGCTTCAGAAACTGAATGTGTAAACCTGGACTGCTCATGATCCCCCACAATCCCCCTTACACATGAAGGGTGCTTTGAGAATGGGGTCCTGGCAGGAGTAATGATCTAATAACCCCAGCCATCTTCCATAGCTGAAGCAGAGCAATATTCAAACCCTGCACTGAGAAACAAAAGTGTGCTCTACATTAGAAACGGTCAGAATTAAGTGACATTCAAACCCTGCACTGAGAAACAAGTGTGCTCTACATTAGAAACTGCCAGAATTAAGTACAGAATCATTCAAAACTGAATTTACGCAATTGCATTCAATGGAAAAAACATGTGTGGGGAGCAGAGCTCCCTTCACCCCGTATGACCCCTGCACTTAGCTTAAAAAACAAACCAGTCTTAAGCAGTTGCATCTTGTGGGTTGAAAAGGAGCACTCCCAACATTACAGACTACCACAGACAAACACTAACAAAGAAAAAAGTCAAAACGTCTTAACATTTTTTCAAAGCCCCTTCTTCATCTGAATTTAACAGTCTCAGATTCATTAACTAGGACAAAGTTTGTTCATTTATAAAATAAAGCCAATTCAAAAAAGAAAGCAATCGAATGCATTCAACAAATCACCAACAATGAAGTAAAAAGTAACCAAGGATCACAAAACTTTATATATATATATATATATATATATATATATATATATATATATATATATATATATATATCTAGAGAGAGAGAGAGAAGGATAGAAAAAAAACACATGAAAAATCCATTAATCACAGGGATTCCAAACTAGCTGCAACCTGAAAAGTAATTTTATTAGCAGTCTCCCACTCCGAAAACTAAAAGTAATAAAAAATATATATATATATTGCTGCAAGTGGGAAGAAAGGCTTTAGCATGCACCTCCAGAATAAAAGCTAATAGAGCGGGTAAAATTAATTTTCTACTTATTAACTACACTGCCTGGGTGTCCAAAATCTCGGTAAAGTAACAGAAAATCAACTAGAAAAGGAAAAGAAAGAAAAAACATCTGGTGGGAGGAGCACTGCAGATGTTCAGCTGCTCGGTGCAGGAAATGACTCCAAGTAACAGAGGAATTAATCACACTTTCAGAGGTGCTTAAAGTACAGACACTGCAGGGATACACTCAAATGACAAAAGGCTGGAACTGGAAGGAACAGACTGCAATAGTTTTACTAAAGTAAACAAATAACTGGACTGATGCGGACTTGTTAATTGAAAGAGCACAGTGTGTATGCTCCAAATCTGGTCATGAGAAAAGAGAAAAGAAACCAGACCAGTATTAGTAAAGATGCAGTCATACCATTAAAAAAAGAGTGACATAATAATTTCTCCCATTTTATAATGATGGAAGTATAGACTAATGTTCTTTTGTTTACTCTGCAGTCAAAGAAAATGATTCTAAGCAAACAGGATAGAAAATAAAATGAATGAAAAATTGTAACTTTCTAACATTTGAAAATAGGTGCGTCATGCATTTGCAAATCTATTAGCGTTTTTTTCCCCATTAGCAAATGGCAGTAGTTAGAGACAGTGAGTGTACAGGTGCATGCAATTAATCAGGAAATGAACCAACAATGTGCTTCCAAGTCTAAGAGGCATCATTATTAGTATTTAAAGGGGAACTGAGAAGCACTGTAGAAAAATCAATGAAGTTTAACACGAAGTGAACATTGTTCCATTTGCAAGTAGCTGCATTCCCAACCGCTTTACTACTTCCATAATGAATATATTAGTGTACAATTTATTCATTTATGGGTATCCAGTACATTTTTTTTTATTAAGGCTAAAAATCAATTAATTGAGGGTGTGCAATTTGTTTTTCAAATCTGAGGAAAACAAAGATAGGGCAAGGATGGACAGTATGACTGCAAGTGGGAATACAGGCTGTAGCATACAATTCTAGCAATGCTAACATTAATATTACAATAAATAAATCCTGTGGTAAGTAGCTGTCTGTGAGGCAACTGTCCAAATATGATGGTTAACATCCTTTTTGAAAAGTGCACATAATTTTGTGCTTTTGCCACGAGTTAAATGGGTTAGGGTTGAACATGTACTTAGTTGTTTCGCTTTGTGAGGGTTTTCATGATGCAAAACGTTTGGGAAAATTAATAAGAGCTTAAAAAGACAATTACAAGATCTGTCTGCCAAGCATTCATTTGTAAAGTTAAGTAGGAAATGCGAACTCAAAAAGAAAGACAAAATATGTGAAAAGTAATAGGTTTTTGTTAGCGTAACCAACTGCCTCATCAATTTTACTAAGGAATATAAATGGCACTGCAGGTACAAAAAATGCCAAGATAAATTATATTCAGATAGAAATGACTGAGAACTTGGTAAAGAAAGGATTTGGTCTCTTATACCCTGCTAAATATCTGTTCTAAAGGATAAGGGAAGATAATGACAGAGGTTGGGACTGGGCCGATAATACTGATATACAAGGAAGAGACATAATAATGGGAGATATGTGGCATAAAGTGGTTATTGGCAGGGGAGGAGTACACTGCCACGTACTCATATTATACCCAAAACCACTACAATTCTGAAAAAAATGACTAGCTTCCAGCAAGGAACATTAATGCAATAACGGACGACGTGGTGTGGTATATATTGAAGATTTACCCATGGTTGGTGTGGTTTAAATCACTAGGGCGAAGCCAGAGTGATTAAATAAAGCCAACCGTGGGTAAATTTGAATATACCAGAATCACTGAGTCAGTTACTGCTATTATACAATGACATTTAAGAAAAAAAATACTTACTTTTCTTAAACAATGTCTGTGTATAACGGTGCATTCCTGTTCTTCCACTGGTTGTGCTACACTGCTTCCTTGTTCTGATGTACTGAGCATGCATATGGGACTTGCGTCCCACACATACCCAGTATATAAATGCTTACAAACGGAAGCAACGGAGAAAAGAAAGTCTCCATTTTTTTTCTTTTTTGTTTAAAAACACAAATATCTTGAGGACTTTATACCAACGGAAAATCGCAGAACAGGAGCAACTGCAGAGTGCTAAAGGGAAAATAAAGGCAGTATGTGGATAATATGCAAGAGTTTAGAAAAGCGATCACACCAAAGCATCTGAAAGCAGAAAGAGTTGTTGCTAAACTTGGGCAGCATATGACAAGAAAAAAAATTACAAGAGATCCTGTAGAGCTTTGAGAAACAGAAAAGCGAGGAAACCAAGAAATGGCACAAACTGAGTAACTATGGAAGCCTTAACTGTGCCAAGATTAAAGGAAGATGAGGCTCAATAATTACCAGCATAGACAGAAATGGATGTGATAAAACGGCGATGCACAAAATCAACAGGGAGAAGATGAGGCTCGATAATTACCAGCATAGACAGAAATGGATGTGATAAAACGGCGATGCACAAAATCAACAGGGAGAAGAGGAGGCTCGATAATTAACAGCATAGACAGAAATGGATGTGATAAAACGGCGATGCACAAAATCAACAGGGAGAAGAGGAGGCTCGATAATTAACAGCATAGACAGAAATGGATGTGATAAAATGGTGATGCACAAAATCAACAGTGAAGCCTCCTGCATCAAGAGTGTGTTCCTGTAAAGGTCTGGAAGTAGGAGGGAGAGCGATAAAGATCTGGAAGGTATTTTAAAAGGAGGGTAAAAATCAAAATCTGGGACAAAATATGCAGTAGCCGTTATGATACAGCAAGGGTAAAAACCCTTCAGATACAGTTTCATATCTATTATAAATTATGGTTTCAGTTTGTGGTACTTGCACTTATACAAGCTAAGAAAATGATTGACATCAATTTTGGTAACATTTTTTGCCAGTGGTGTTTTGTGGAGGGGAGGCAAACATTTGACAATATTAATAGAACAGTGATGATCGAGAGGGAACCAGAATACAATAAAATACTATTATACCCTTAGAGAACAGCAGCGTCTGATTAGAAGTATACATGAAGGAGCAGAGCCAAGAACCCTTAGAGAACAGCAGCGTCTGGTTAGAAGTATACATGAAGGAGCAGAGGCAAGAACCCTTAGAGAACAGCAGCGTTTGATTAGAAGTATACATGAAGGAGCAGAGGCAAGAATTAAGGCAGGAAGGTTCCTCTTCCACAAGCTGTGCTTGAATTTGAGAATCCCTTATTTTCTTTGCCAGTGGTTCTCTATTCAAGGATATAAATGGTACACTAATCAAAAGCTAGCATTAGTTGCAGATATGAATTTGTACTTGAACGATTCATTTTGGTGATGTGGAACATTTTGAGACTGTTTACATAAAATAAATGAAGATAAAGGCTATAGCAGTAAACTCTGTACTCACCCATGAAATGGTACAGACATAACCATACTTATGGGGACACAAGATGAAGTATTTAGGTACATCGATTAAAAAGAAGCCACTGTGGCAGCTAAAGATATGTAGGAAGAGACTAAAAAGAGGATACAAAAACTGCAAAACTGAAAGCATTTGTTCATGGATATGGATAGTAAGATACAATAGTGAAAATATTTTAATCCCTTTGGCTTGCCATTTGGATCATGCATATTTGTGTGACCCACAAAAGAAGCTATAGATGCTACAAAGCAGAAGGTTATAAATCAAAGTGGAAAGGGATGATGATGAGACAAAACAAGGAGTTTGAGAAATAAAGGTAAACAGAATTTTGGATTCAGATCTACAAGAAGAAAAACATACAGGCTATATCCATAAAGGAGCGGAAAGTATTCATAGGACTAAACTAACACTGGAACAGAGAAATGCGATTTTGCCAATGGTGATAACCCAATGTAGGGGGTGTACGAAATAGGCAAGATGGAATTTAATGGAGTAATTTGGCAAAGGAACCAGGGTACTGACAGCAAACAACAAGAGAGGGAAAGGTGACAAAGTGGGATGAAGCCAAGCGGAGGTTTTGATTGCAGATTAGCGACTGCCTTCCCTACCAGAAACTGACAAAATAAAGGCAAAGTGAAAAAAAATGGGGAGTATGAAGTTAAAAAGACACTTAAAGCTTTAAAATAACACAAATAAGCTAAACTCCACACTCAGCTACGCACCTTCTTAAAATGCCTTGACAAAGACTTAATCAGAACCAAGTGAGAACAAAGAACACAACTCCTTATACAGATTCCAGGTTAACAGCAATTAATGAATACACTGAAAAACTCACTCGGTGTGTTTTTAATAAAGAGAAAAATCATGTAAATATCCATAATATTAAAACACACACTAAAGTACACCTATAAAAATGTATGTACATGCATGTATATGTGTATATTACACACATATATACATATATATATATATATATATATATATACATATATACATACATACATATATACATATATACATACATATATACATACACACACATATATATATATATATATATATATATATATATATATATATATATATATATATATATATATACACACACACACAAAATGGGGCTACAACACAAAACAGCACGGTAGAAAATAAGCACATATCCAGCAACTGACCAGTGTGATCACCACAGCTACACACAAAACATTTATTCAATAAGAATTTAAAATAAAAGTTAAGAAAATGAGCACTTTTACGTGGCTTCCACCCTTCAGATTCTTTGTATTGTTGTAATTAAACATCTTTTAAACCCAGCCTACCAAATAAGCATTAAAACAGTTTTTCTAACCAATAGCTATATTGCATCTCTACAACTAATTAGAATATGGCACAATATATTATCTCTAGTTACTTAGAATATGGTACAATCTTCCCCAATCAAACCTCGTTGTTAATCAGTGTTGGACGAATCACATCTCAGAGGTGCTGCAGTAAACACCCCCCCTACCTCTGATTGGTCCATAACATATCGATTTAATACAAAGGAATGGCTAAAGTTAAACAAACACACCTTATATCTATTACTGACTGTAAATATGAAGAACCCATTGTTGCCATAGACTGTCATTTGCTAGTATGTTAATCTAGCGATCACTATATCTACCATGGAAAAACAAAATGACACATTTGTAACAACCTAACACGTCTCAACTTAAAATAGAAAATGAGCTGTTCCACTAAGAAATAATGTGAACATAAAACATGTATAGTACTTATTTATGTACTTTATATATTCAGTTGAGACACGTTCATCCGATACTATACGAGGACTTAATTTGAAATGAAAGTGACAGCTTTACAAGTTAGTCTTGCACATTGCCAGACTGCCAATCCACCCCTGCATATGTTAAACTATCACAGCACAAATGCTACCTCGTACCGGTTGCCAAAATGAGTTGCGTATCCTACTTATTTATAAATATTACACTTCTTTTCAAAGTGTAAGCCTACACTATGTTGTCAATGTCATCCTTCAAACATCTACTTATACTAGTCCTAAAGCAGTAGGTTAATCAAATATAAATAATCCAATCTCCTGGCTTTCGAATAACTAGCTTCCCACTGACAGTGGGCTCACCAACAAACTCCTCCGATTGGTTCAGAGTATGCATATCATTATCTGTTGTTACGGACTTGCATATGGCAGATATCAGAATTGGCTGTCAAAATAGTGTACTTGGATATTATTGGCTTACTCATTGCTGGGCTATCAATCCATTTTTTGCATGTGTTAAACTATTACAAAGCAAATGTTACCTCAGTGATTGCCAAAATGAACAGGGTGTACTCAAAGCTGTATAATTGTCCGAGATGCTGTTTTCTCAAAACTAGTCCTCAGAGGGATACTCAAAGTGATAGCCAAGAGACATAGAGGATCACCTCTCAATACCTCTGACTGGTGCAAGTTGCGCATATAGATGTCCATAACCTATAAAGCTGTATATAACTTACTGATAAGAGTGGTTATTAAAAACTGTCCAGGCATGTTACTGGTCAACTTCACACCATGTTAGCAGTCAACTTCCTGCAAATATTAAACTATTTCTTAGTTAATACTTCTTATAGTTAAATAAAAGGTGCATTCAGAGATGTAATTATCTAATGCGTGGTTTCTTCAAAGCTGGTCTCAGGGGCACATTTCAATTCAAACCTGATGGCTTGTCAGCCTGCAGTTTCACGAGTCCACCTCGTTTCTGCTATTTCGGACAAATTATCACCACCACCGCTGTTGTTAGCATGTATGACCATGAAGTGGAAAGAATGCTTCGCATTCTCATTTACATGCCTCACCCAAGGGATTCAAGTCTTTCAACTTATCACTAGCCTCACCCAAGGGATTCAAGTCTTTCAACTTATCACTAGCATGTTTTGAGTTCCGTTCCTTCAATTGCCTGTTGGTTTTACCAACATAGGAGTCACAGTTCTTACAGCAGGCTATATATACCACATTCTTTGTTCTACAATCCACAATCATATGGGGTATAATTCTTGTTGTTTACAGGATGTTAAAATATCTCTTCCTTATAAGTATATTTTACATGTGGTACACATTCTACAAGGAAGTGTGCCCTTCTTACTCTTTTATAACTGTGTTCGGATTTTGTTTATCCGAGTAGCTGTTTTAGATTTCTCCCATTCCTGTATGTAAAACATGGTCCATCACCCTACTATGTTCCTTGTAGCTTCCTCACTAGTAAGAATTTTCCAATTATTTTTGATAATTTATGCAATTCATATCACTAGAAGACGCAAGAATAACTAATGGTGTTGCTAAATTTTTGCCTTCACGCTGGGCTGTTTCTGTAGATTGTTTGAACAGGGCCTACCCCTTGTAGTTCTAATTGCATCACTGCTTGTTGCTGCTCATTAATGTCTCCGCTACTGTATTACTCTATGCTGTAGTTGGCATGCCAGCTTCCTGTTGGCTTCTATATTCCTTTTCTCTGGTATGCATTTTTGAATTGCATAGCATCTGCTCCTTGATAATATTCTTATAGATGTACTGCATTGGTCAAGCATGCATCCTAGAGACATTCTTCCTGCATTCCTTTTGGTATAACTGTACTGATCTCACCTTTCACATCCATCTCAATCGTTACATCTAGAAAATATGTCCTACTGAAGGATGAATGTATTGTAAATCTCAATAAGTCGGCCGTACCTTCCAGGTACTTCATATATATAGCTGCTCTACCGTACCCTTCCAAAAGCAGTACATGTTATCCACAAATCTCTTGTAATAATGCACATAAACGAGCTGAAAGGATCATCACTGAGGGCAGCATGGTCCTCCCAACTGGCTAACACTTTGTTCGCACAGCTGCTAGCACAGGGAGTGTCCAGCGCTACTCCCCATTTCTGCCAGTATATCTGTCTGTCAAAGCAAAAAACATCCTCCAATACTACTTCCAGTAATATACATATCAGATTGGTCCTTTCAACACTGAATTCACTATGCTCCTGTACGAAAGCTCCGACAGCCTGTATTCCATAACTGTTGGGATGAACATAAACAGATTCTGTACAGCCATGGTCACCATTTATAAAGTCAAATCTGATCAATTCTTCGAAGAGCCATAAGTTCAAAGGCAGTTTTTACAGTGTGTACGGTTAGCTTGCAAAAAGTTGTTTTTGTATGTAGTCTCATCCGCTAACACGGACGTCATCTTTCCTTCGTATAGAGTCTTGATCAATACTACTATGGCTCTCACTGTCAGCTGGATGAAGCACTATACTTTCATTTCTCTGACTCAGGTTGACAAACCGATGATGCGTTTCATTCACCTTTGCTATTTCCATTTCACATACTTTAAAAAGCGTGTCTATTGGTTTCTTTAAAAACAGAAGTAACATTCTCACGGTTACCAAACAGATTTCCACATTTTGTTCCTACAAAATAACCTCAGGTCATTGATGACATGACTAATTAAAGTACCTTTAATTGTGTATGTGTCAGTTCAGCAGATACTAAGCTCTCCACCAAGTGGTCATCACCATTTTATAATTTAGTGCCCATCTTTCTTGTGGTATTTTCCGTCTCTTGTAGCCTCTGCTGGACCAACGATTTCTCTTGGCCAATATTGTTTCAGCAATATAGGTAGTGTCAGAAAAAACAATGAAGATGCTGAACCTTCCTTCCATCTAGCACTGCTCACAATCATTCCTTCGTTTACTGAATTCATATTGCTTTTCTCAATGAGTATATGATGTTCAGCATCAGGTCTACTATCCATTAGAATCATCCTTCCTCTTTTCTCTAGGCCAAGAAAAATATGTATCCATTCTTAAAATTATAGTCTCCAAGCATCTTTCTACTTATTTATTGAAGCTTATCATAAGTAGAGATGTTCATGTAAAGTTCATCAACCTTCTCTGTGTATGTACACGCAGTATACTTGCTCTCAAGTTCCATCTGCTGTTTTTCTACCCGTTGTACTAATTCTTGCTCTGTGGGTTCAAACAGCTGCAGTATCAACTCCACAACAGTTGTAACTAGTTTCCAGGTTAAGCAGCTGCCACTTTAACAATTCTGGACAGAGAATGCCATATGTCAGCATCACCATAACCCTCAAACCTCTCACTACTATTTTATGATGCAAGCAGGATTCAAAATGAAGATGCTGCCACTGAAGTCTAACTTCTACAATGAATTTCTCTGTACCTTTTCATAACGCCTTCAATATCCGGAGGTACTTCTCATGTGGATAGTTCTGTCATCTCAAAGCTCATACCTAGCATCGGATTTGTCCCAATCTGGATGAAATTCCTCAAAGAAGCATTACGAACCGGATTCATTCTCTGTACCAGATGATAATCCAAGTTCAACACTCACATCCTCTCCTCCTTCAGCCATGTACTGCCAAACCTTCCAAGTATATGCAAGACAAATGAAAACCAAACTGGGGGCTACAGCACTTAGAACATCACTGTAGAAAATAAGCGTATATCCAACAAATGACAAGTGTGATCACCACAGCTATGCACAAAACGTATTTATTCGATACGCACTTAAAATAATAAAAGATAATGAGCATACACACTATCGTAATAAACGCTGTGATCACTGTTCAACCTAATTATATATTCTAGGATATATTCCGATATTAAACCCCACCACCTCTTAAGCAACAATTTAAGATTTACAAAAACATTTTAAGCAACATGCTTCTCATAACTTGGCTGACCCAATATTCAAAATACTTGGTTGATTCTGATGAAGTCTTTGTCAAAGTATTTTAAGGAAGTGCTTAATAGAGTGTGGAGTTTTGTTTATTATAAGGATACATTAAAAGGTGTCTTTTGTTTTTTTTTATCTGGAGTGGTTTCTTGCGATGGACTTACAATACCACCTTTTTTGATTACTAGTTTGGGAAGAGGTGTTTGTGCAACTTTCACAGACCATCTTTTTTAGATGAGTGCGCAAAAGGCACTGGTAGAGTGATACAGTTGTGGCATCTGGTAGCAATGTCTGATCCGGCTGCCTGTGAGGCACCTTCTGTGGCATAAGAAATTAACCTCATGGATGCGTTAGATATAGACTGCAAGGTGGCCATTCTGGAGGAAAAGGTCTTCTGTTCCTCAGTGGACATGGACCCTGCAACAGCACTAGTGTTCCTTGACTTACTCACTCTGTAGTCTGGTTACATTTGGCAAATAATTCAGCACTCAATGTGAAGGTCACTGAAGCATAAACCTGTTTACCAAATCTGTCCTAGACTCCCTGTTAGGAGTACAGATGGTGGAGCTTTGTTGAGCCATCTCCTTTTTGGTGGCTACCACCACCACCATAGCATCAACGGAAACACCTTTAGTCCAATGGGGTCGGTCTGACTGGGTGATACAGATCTTGTCAGGTTGTTTTTGGGAGAGGTTCCACTGTGTCTGGCTCGTTCCACGCCAAGCGCAATACAAGGTCGATCAGGGGTTCCACACTGGGGGGGGGGCAAAAAGTAGATAGGCCTGACCCAAAAGCTTCCAGAAACACCAATTCCTCCAGGTTTGGGAACACCAACCATCTTTTTGGCAAGGATCTCCATGACATCCCCAAAGGAGGTATCCTCAGGTGGTGATCTGGGGGACCTTTCCCCTTCATCGAGATCAGTGTCCTCAGAGAGGGATTCCAAATCCAAAGGGGAATCCAAGTGTCTCCTTTTGCACTGAAGTTTGAGGGACCTCCTAGGTGGGATGCTCCAGGAAGGTACCTGACAACTCTGGTGTTCCAGAGGGGAAACTGTCTGGACGTTGTTCTTGTTAGGCTGTCTCAGAGGTGACAGAATAGATGGCTCAGACAAGAACTGCTGGAGGAGATCCAAACTCCAAAGCAGGTACAGTCAAGGCTCTTCTGGGTACAGAGATGACCTTCACCACTTCAAATGGAGAGGGAGACCAGACACCCAGGGTAACCCATCAGAGCCAAACCTGTCAATGGAGCAGCTCCCCAAATCTTTACTGCCCTTGGATCCAAGTGACGAGCAGGAGCAGAGCTATCAAGCACCGAAGCCCTGAGGGGAAGAGACAGCTCTGAAAACTTTGGCTAGAGGGCTTTTCCCCATCGTGTTGTCTACCTCAGCTTCGGAGAGGCTGTGGGAAGACCTAACAGAAGAAGCAACGGCTGGATGAATGGAAACCGGTCTTAGGGGTTGCAGAAGAGCAGACTTGGGCCTCGAAGCAACCAGCTCAGGAGAAAAACTGCAAGACTGGCACTCAAGGGAGGCCTGAACAACTACAGGAGCTGAGTTAGTCGGATCGGACAGCTTAGAAGACTTAGCAGGAGGCTCCCTGGATTGACAGGATCTACTGGGAGACCTCTTGCAATCTTTGTGCTTCTGAGATGGCATTTGAGCCCCTGAAGTAGGAGTAGCAGCAGAAGAAGCCGCTGTAGAAGGAAGGATGCCTTTGAGAATCAACTTGTTCCTCCATCAATTAATGCTCATTGGTTAAACCTGGCACATACTTCCTCTCTGTCCTCTCCACATATTTCTAACTTCCAAAAACACTTTCTTCTATCTGTACATAAATGTTTTACTTGCATTTTTTTTTTCATCTGAAATGCCTGTACTTTTCATATGTTTAGACTACATGAATCTCACTTTTGTAAATCATTACCCTAGGATAAGAAATGTTATGACATTTTTAACAAATTGTATATTATCTCTATTTTTCACTGTTCTATTACTTTATTTACTTTTATAACACTTGTAAAATAGTGGAGCTTTCCCCCCCAGGCCTCCAATGAAAATGGGCTCTTCCAAGCCCAGTGGACTATCCTGGTCATCCAACTGTAATAAGTAAATAAATATGGAGCAGGAGAAATCTAAGTGAGCAGCCCCAAGACAAACGCACTCCAAGTGGGCATCCAAGAGAGGAATCTTGTGGCCACGAGACTTTTTTAAAACCTGCAGACTTGGAATCAGCCATAGCACAATTAACCCAGTAAAACTAGAGAGCAAAAACACGGACTCCAAAAACACATACAATTGTGAGAAAAATTAAAAAGGAAACTCATTTTCTTTTTTATTTTTAAGAACAGACTAAGAGAGAAAAAGAGAAAGGGAAATAAGCTAGAGACAAACTGAGGAAGCCTCTGACAGTAGAACCTATACATCTGAAGGAAAAAGAAGGTGAAAAACTTAAAAACTCAGAGGAGCTCAGACTAGACTAATGCAATCCCGATGCTTGACAGAAGCACAGCAAACGAGATCTGAAGGAGGTGGGAAGTGGAGCATTATGGGTAGGGGAGAAGCTCAGATTTCAGATTCTAGATCTTTAGTATGTGGCTGAGTCGGACCCAATTCTAGGATCTGAACCCACATGCTGAAGAACAAATGAAGGCAACAACTTAAGATTCCATGTTTTATACTCAAATAAACTTTAGTTGTTCTAGTAAGCAATGTAGGGTTGACACCTTTTCAAATGCAAAAGTAAGACTTTTTTGTAGAAATGTGAGATTTTGCAGGACAAAAAAGAAAAAAAAAACAGCCACAGCCAGTGCAGAGCACTTCATTTCACTTTTTTGTCAAAATAAAAGCTTACACTTATAGGGTTACCACCTTTTCAAATGCTCAAAGTGGGACATTTTCGGTAGAAATGTCAGATTTGCAGGACAAAACATACCCATGACCAGTACAAAGGATAGAACTTCACCTTTTTGCCAAAATAAAAGCTTATTCGTGCAGCATTTGAGTTGCTTATGCTATTTCATATGACATTTAGGCGTTTCAGATAAAAAATAACAATGAAAGAAAACTTAGGAAATATTTCCGTACAAAAATCTCTGGACATCTGGCATTTTTTCAGTTTTTTCACAGGACACAAGTGCCCAAAGAGGGACTGTCCCTCACAAAGTCCCAACACTTGTAGCATTCGAGCTGCTTATGCCATTCACATTTACATCCTTCAGATACAAAAGCGTTTTATGGAAATACTAAAGAAAACTTAAAACCTATTTTTGCCCTATAATCTCGCATTTGCATTTTAATTTTTTCCCCTGCAGGACAACTGCACAAACAGGAAAGTACAGTTGTGTACGCTTACCATAAATGTAGATGGAGTGTATTCACCGTTTCAGTCCTAACCAATGGGTTATCCGGCTCCCAGTAGCCCTTCCTTTATCAGCCAGAATACCAAAGGTAAGTAAATATGACATCGGCTGTCGTCGGTTGTAAAGAACGTCAGGGAGTCTGATACAAAAGGAGGCAGCAGAAGTCACTTACTCAGACTTTCTTGTCTTAACAGCCAGAAGCCCCCCAGAAAACAAGGCTTAAACCAAAAGCAACTTTGGTAAATAACAAATTTAGCCTGTACCTTAGGAAAAGAGAACAGGAGAGGACCAAAAAGGGGGGAAGGAGGGAGGGAAACCAAGACTGCAACAGTGAATACACTCTAACATCTACATTTATGGTAAGTGTACACAACTGTACTATGTTCATAGTGTTTCACTGCTGCAGTTCTAACCAATGGGTTGATTATCAAAGCCCAGAGAAAAGGGAGGAGGAACCAACAGAATCAAGGATTGGGGATAATGCCCTGCAGAACAACAGTGGCAAACCCTGCCCTGGCTCTAGAAAACAAAGGCAAATTATAATACTTTGTGAAAGTGTGAACAGAAGACCATGTGGCAGCCTCCAAAATGTCTTTAGTAGAGACTCCCCTTAAAAAGGCTGCAGAAGTGGAAGCTGCTCTAGTTGAGTGGGTCCTAACCTTTTGAGGAGGAACCTGCCATGAAAGGAATAACAAAGTAAAACGATGTGCAATCCATTAGAAATGGTTTGCTTAAAAATAGCCTTGCCCTGGGCTCCAGGGGCAAAACTGACCAGTGACTGCTGATTTCCGAAGGTCTTTAGTCCTGTCTAGGCAAAACCTGAGCTGTCTGTGCACATCAAGAGAGTGTAAGACCCTTTCACCTCTATTGCGAGGATTAGGAAAGAAGGTAGGAAGGTGTATGGACTAAGTCAGGCTAGAAACCACCTTAGGCATAAAGGAAGGGTTGTGGTTCTCAGAGAGACCCTATCTGCATGGAAAATAAGGAAAGGCTCCACAGCCAAAGCTTGCAGCTCCAAAACCCTCCTTGATGAAGTTATAGCCAAGAGGAAGGCAGTCTTCCAAGAGAGAAACTTCAAATCTGCAGTGGCAGCAGGCTCAAAAAGAGGAAGGGTGAGTTTCTCTAGAACAAAATTAAGATCCCAGGCTGGAGTAGGTGCCCTTCTGGGAGGTTTTAAGTTGCAAGCACCTCTAAGAAACATTTTCATCATGGGATGAGAGAAAATGGGCTGCTCAAAAGAACAATGATCAGAAATGGCTGAAGCATGGATCTTGACAGAGGAAAAAGACCACCCTGAAGCAAATCAGCCAGGTATTCCAGGATCAGAGGAACAGTAGGCTTACAAGATTCCCCTCTTGCCTGCATCCAATGAAATAAACTTTCCCATTTGCTAGCGTAGGACTTCCTAGTGCTAGGCCTCCTAGCCTCCCTCAGCACGTCAACCACCTGCTGGGAAAGGGAAGAAAAGGATTGAGTCGTACAATGAGCCATGCTGCCAAATAGAGTGACTGAAGAGGAGGATGTAGAAGGTTTCCCCCTTCTTGAACCAAACATCTGGCTTCAGAGGAAGATGCCAAGGAGGAAATTCGGAGAGACTGGGAAGTAGTGGATACCAATGCTGTTTGGGCCATGTCTGGAGCCATTTGAATAGTCCTTGGTCATTCGTCCCTGATCTTCAATAATACTCTGGGAAGAGGAGGAGGGAAGGCATAAACTGACAGCAGCGTCCAAGGGAAGGACAGAGCATCCATTCTCCAGGCTCTGCTGTGATGCTGTCTGGTGCAAAAGAGGTAGAAGATGGTTGTCTGGAGAGGAGAAAAGATCCACCCGAGGTGTGCCCAAACGTTGAATGATGCTATAAAAGACTGCTCTATTCAGCTGCCACTTGTGAGGATCCAGGGTCTGTCTGCTCAACTGGTCTGCCAAAACACTGAGCCTTCCTGGAAGAAGCTGAGCTAGGAGATGCAGGCCCAGGGATGCTGCTATGGCCAGAGATTCATGCTCTGCCTGCACAGGGGGTAAGAATGAGTCCCTCCCCGCTTGTTGATCTACCACATGACTGTGGTGTTTGTTCTGATGAGCAGAGTTCCTGAAGAAAGACTACGCTTGAAAGCTAGTAAGGCCTGCTGAACTGCTATCAACTCCTTTAGATTTGTGCACAGGTAAATCTGCTGGGCATTCCAACGTTCCTGTATGCATCTGCCATCCAGGTAAGCTCCCCAGGCATAGTCCGATGCATCTAAGAACTTGAGTGGCAGGGGGTGGGTGAAAAGGCATGGCATTTTGTAGACAGGCTGTCACCCACCATATAAAAAGTCTGCAGACATGGAACCAGAGGAAATTATCATATCCAGGTCGTGTGTGTGTGTTGACACACAAGGTTCTTGAGGTACCACTGCAATTTCCTCAAATGCAGTCTTGCATATGGAATCATGAGAATGCAATAGGCCATTTATCCCAGAGCTTGCAGGTATTTCCTTGCAGGGAGCTGGGACAAGCTTGCAAAGTCCTTGAAATAAACTGAAAGAGTTGCCTGCTTCGCCTGGGTGAGATGCAATATCTGGGCGGCTGTGTTCAGACTCACTCCCAGGAATGTTATCTACTTGGATGGCACCATTTTTGATTTTTCCTCATTGAGTGTGTAACCCAGGGATGAGAGAAGAGTCTTTACAAATTCAAGATCCTTTAAAAGCTGTTCCTGAGAATTTGCTTGACTTAGACAGTCGTCCAAGTATGGATAAATCTGAATTTTCTCCTGCCTGCAAAAAGCAATGACTGGAGCCAGGCACTTTGTGAAAACTCTGGAAGCAGTAGATAAACCAAAGGGCAGCACAGAGAATCGATCATGTTGCTTGCCCACCTTGAAACAAAGGTATGGCCTGCAACTTTCCCTGATAGGGATGTGCAGATGAGCTTCTTTGAGATCCAACGTTACCAGCCAGGAATCCTTTTCTAACATTGGCAGCAACTGATGCAGAGTGAGCATTCTGAACTTTGGAACTACCAAGAAAGAGTTCAGAATGGATAAATCTAGGATAGGACACGAGGTGCTTTCTTTTTTTGGAATTAGGAAAAGTCTGGAATAGAAACCCTGGCCTACCTGCTGAGCAGGAACGGATTCTATTGCTCCCAGATGCAAGAGACAAAATTTGTTTTTATACTTCTGCCCTTTGGTTTGGAGGAGCATCCTGGAATCCTTTGGGTATTGGAAAGGTGGGGAAAGAAAACCAGTGTCCTAGGGATACAGTTCTGCGTACCCATTTGTCTGTGATGGTGGCACAGACATTTGCAAAAAAGATCAACCTTCCCCCTAAATCAACCTTCCCCCTAAAGGACTCTCCGGGCAGGCAAGAACAGGCAGAAGTTGGAGAGAGTCATTGAGAATGTTTGGATTGAGATGCAGGCTTAGAACTTCCCGCCTTAGAAGTGGAAGCCTGCCAATGCTTAGACCTTTGAGGGGTAGCCACCTGCCCCCTAGATGATGTGTAACCTCTAGTCTTATAACAGTTTTGTCTACTGGTATCAGGAAACGTCCAATTCTTAGAAGGGCAATTCCTGCTAAAGCGAAGAGGTTGAACTTGCAGAAAGTCCTTAACTGTTTGCATAGACTTGGCCTTATCCTCCATCTTCTTGAGCACTTCCTCTGCTTTGCTGCCAAAAAGAGACTGTCCTTATGCAACAGTGCATCTAAAAGCTTAGCCTTGACAGGCTCTGGAAGGGGCTGTTCCCAGAGCTAAGCGTGCCTTCTAATAACAGATCCAGCAGCTGTAGCCCTGCAGGAGGCTTCAAAAATGTCAAAACCACCATGTAAAGAATGTTTATTGACAACACTGGCAGAATTCAGCAAATCCTGCACATCCTTACCTCTCTGCCAAAAGAGGCACACTTGCTATCCTAGACTTATAATAGCCTCCAAGGTGTGCTGCTGGTACTTCAGCATATGAAAAAGACAATTAGTAGACCTAATAGCAAGAGTGGCAGAGGTATAAACTTTTTTACCCCACCTATCTAGGTTCCTAGATTCCCTGTCAGAAGGAACATGATTTTTGGTAACAGTGGCCTTAACTCAGTTAGGCCCTTGAGAAATAACCTCTGGATCAGCCAACGGATTCCTGAAAAGAAACAAATGAGAATCAGGGACTCTATAGTACCTGTCAGGTTTCCTAGGAGCAGAAGGAACGGAATTTAGAGTCTAGGAATTTTCCAGAAAAACATCAACCACTTCCAGCACAGGAGGAATAGCCAAAGGCGTACGCTGAGGCAAACCCAAAAACTTCCTGATCCTTTTCCTAGATTGGGGATAATCCTGACTTTTCCATTTAAAATACGCCCTTATAGTATTCAAAGCATCACCAAAAGAGAAATCCTCTTGAGGAGAAGCAGAAGGGATGAACTCCTCTGCATCTGAATCCTCAAAAGGAAATAAAACTTGAGAAACTTCCTCATCATCAGCAGAAATGCTAGAAGCATCAGAACCAGAGTAAGACAAAGCCTCAGGAGAGACATCCCTACCCCTTTTAGAAGGAGGAGGCTGTGAACCCCTAATATGAGTCAAAAGGTTATTAGCCATTTTAACCATTCAGGATTGAGGGAAAAAGAGAAGAAACTGGAGCCTGCTTTTTCACAGTCTTACGACTGAAAGACTTGCCTGCAAGTCTAAAGGACTCTGGCAGCCTGGCAACCGCCGAAGTCGCAGCAGAGGTAGTCAGTATGAGCTTGCTGTCCGAACGAACGGAGGCCTCCGACACCGGAATTAGCTTAGCGGCTCCAGATCCAGCTGAAGAGACGACAGGCAAAAGGTCAGAAGACAAAATGGAAGCCGGAGGCCTGGGAGGCTCTGAAATGGTCTCAACTGAGACCTGCGGTTGAAAATCCGCGGGCTGCAGGGGCTGCAAATGCACCTCACTGGCTACTGCATGACTGACCACCAACTTAACATCAGAGGACTTGACCCTCTGAAACCTGTCATGGCCCTTATCCTTACACTTCTTGGGGATATCCAAAGCCTGAAGACCAGCAGATGCCATACCGACAAACTTAGGCCAAACTCCAAAATGTTTAGCTAAAAGCTTAGCCCGACGACCAATAGTATGCGGATTAAAGGAAGCACAGAGATCATAATTAGGAACGTCATGGTCAAGGCCTAAACAAACACAATAGGAATGAAAATCTCTATGGGGAATTTGCTTTCCACAGGTAAGACAATTATTAACATTTTCTGACATTCGTTTAGTAAAGAAAGGAGGATACCAAGCGGGGTACTTGGCTATAGTTGACTTCAACTTTGTAGTCAGAAACCAAAAAAGTAAACTGCCGACTGGCACTCTGCAAAAAATGCTTCTGCTTCAGGCTCCGCGGCAAGGAAGACTTGAGAAAGTGATGTCTGCTGCCTCTTTTCTGTATCGGACGCCCTGATGTCCTTTACAACTGAAGACAGCTGATGTCATCTTTACTTACCTTTGGTATTGTGGCCGATCGAGGACTACCAGGAGCTGGATAACCCATTGGTTAGGACTGCAACACTGAAACACGCTGAACATCTGTCCTGCACAAAGAAGGACAGGTGGTAGGTAACTAAGTTACTAAAGTAACCAGATCCCTTTCTCCTCCTCCTCCTTTGGTATTAAGACGTAGGCATTACAGTGCAAACAAAAACTAGTAATCATGGGTTAAGGTGGGGGGATGGGATATAAAAGTACACAGACCATAATATATACATACTGCCGATACGTTTTCTCTAACTTTTGCATAGGTGAATGGATTAACATCCTTTGCTTCATCCAATACATGTTAACAGGAAACCTGTAAATATGACAATATTGAATATAATGGAACTTTTCTCGTCTTTCTTTCTGGAGCAGAGGTCTACATTTTTTTCTCATGTGTTTCCATGCAGACAAGGTGATAAAAGCCAGAACACCGATTTCTTCAAAGCAAAACATTAATGTTTTCTGAAAGCATGCAAGCTGTCATATCTGGGGCAGTAACAAAGATAGAAAAAATAAGCAGACACTATTATAAGCAGAAGGACAGGCAATGACAATTTAAAGTCTAGTATAATGTGACAGGTTCTAATGTTGATAAAAAAAGCTGTGTAAAAAAGATCAACCTGTTAAACATTAGCAGATGCATGCATCACAAAAGCTGGAAACTGACATTTAAAACAGCTGCCACATATAATAGGTGTGAATAAGGACTCATTACCATAATTGTGTCACTTTCCATATAAGTTCATAGGTTGGTACTAAGCTATCAGCCCTAGGGCCTATAGAAGCCTAGCCATAACAATTCCCTGGCTATTTCTTCCCACATTATTTGGAATGCGAGATGCCTCGCAGATATGGGCAGAAAAAAAATACTGAATTACATTAATAAATGCAGAATGCAAAAAGCAATGTTACTGGAGACATGCATGGAAAGAGCCCTGCATGTGAATTTGACAAAGGATATCAAGCTAGATCTCGGCACTGTAAAAATCCACTGCCAATAATTAGTGAACTGAACTGGAGTTCCGCTGTGGCGACCCCTAAAAGCCGAAAGACATTAGTATCACGCTAGACATTCAGCAGGCTATCAGAGACAAAGGAAGAGAGTAGTCAATATCAACTGCTACAGGAGGCCCAACAGTGATCAGGGGGGAAGAGAATAAATAGCATATTTATGGTTTGGAGAGGTTAGTGGCAAGGGATGAGGACCAAACTTCCTCCTAAAGCTGCTATTATGGAGCTTTAAATTTTTTTGGGAGATATAATCAGCTTTCAGCTTCAGGGAATATTTACAGGTGGGAACTGGGGGGCGTACAAGGGAAAATACAACAAGAGGATAGATTTCTAAAGAAATTTATTAAAATATTTGTTAAGGAAGATGTGAATTCTGTATTAGGAACAGAAAGAATTTGCATAGTGTTCCCCAAAGTACAATCACTGGGCTAGATTAGACAGACTATACTTCACAGGAGCATGGTAATTTGAGACCTTTGACACCTTTGCAGCAATAATTATTGAAATAAAACCTCAGAATAATGAATTAAAGATACTTACACTGATACTTACCCAATACCTGCTAAAAAGAGAGGAATTTAATGAATAAGTAGTGGAAATTATTCAGGAGTTATAAGAGACGACAGGAAATACTGGCGTTATAACTAGTGAGTGGGAAAATGAAAGTGGAGTTTAAACAGGGTAGAAATGAGATGGTTAGCAAATAAGAATTACCCAGAGGGACTAACAAAGGTTAAAGCATTACAGAATAAGGGGGGTGTCACAGAACAAGAGGAGGTGTAGCTGCAAAGTGCCAAAGAGAAAATAATGTGGTTCCTGGATAATATGCACAAGTTTATAAAGATGGCCATTAAAACTTTTTTAAATAACTCCTGAGCACATAAATCTTTGGCACGACAATTTAGGCAACAGAAAGTTGCAAAGGTTATTGCCAAACATAGAGAGCCTGTAACAAAAAACAGACATCCTGTACAGGTGTTAGCAATCCTTTGGAAATTATGAAAATTTGTATAAAGCAGGGAGATGAGGAATTCAAGAAGCACAAATGGAAACATTTATGAGAGGCTTAAATATGCCCAGGTTAGAGGTAGAGGAGGCAGAACAATTGACAGTTCAGATTTGAGGAGACTAGATAAGAGAGGGATATATAACCAATCGGCAGGAAAGTCTCCAGGAATAGACTGTATTCCATATGGAGTTTGGGAGCTAGAAGGAAAGAAAATGATAAAGACCTGGCAGGTTTTAACGGTATTTTAAGAGAAGGGGAAGCACCAACATCCTCGAAAACAGCTGTGATGGCTGTAATACCTAAAGATGGTAAAGACCCCTTAAGATTAGCTTAATATAGGCAATTTCAATTTTAAACTATTATGTTTATAATAAATAAAAGAATGGCACAGGTGTTGCTAAAACTGAAGCGTTATCAATGTGGTTTTGTGAAGGGAGGCAAATATTTGACAACATTAGAGCAATGATGATGCAGAGGAAGAAGAATGCAAGAAATTACCACGGATGGTGGTGGTCAACGCAAAGAAAACATTCAACACTAAGCTGCGGTTTTATGAAATTACCACGGATGGTGGTGGTCAACGCAAAGAAAACATTCAACACTAAGCTGCGGTTTTATGAAATTACCACGGATGGTGGTGGTCAACGCAAAGAAAACATTCAACACTAAGCTGCGGTTTTATGAGAAGGGCAATGGAAACTTTTGAGTTTCCTGATATAATAAGGTTAATTAAGAGTGTATATTCGGGATTGAAAGCAAAAATCAAAGTGGCACTGGTTCTCTTTGCTAAGTTGCATCTTAACAGAGGAACCAGGCAGTGGTGTCCTCTTTCCCCTTTATTGTTCATGTTGTACTTAGAAACATTAGTCAAGAAAATAAGGGACACAGAAATTCAAGGACCTAACTAGTACGACAGTCAAGAAAAACTGGCTTTACTTAGATATTTTGTGCTTTATAGAACCAGAAGGATATTTTAGTTTTGTGGAACATTCTGAGACAGTTCCATCTTTTTTTTTTTAATATAAAAATTAAAGATAAAACAAAGGCTATAGCTGTAAACTGTGTACCCACACAAGAACAGTTGCAGCAATACCCATATTTATGGGGACATGATAAATTGAAGTACTTTCCATACTGGTATATCCAGTACCATACTAGAGTACGGATTAAAAAGGGTTTGTTATGGCAGCTAAGGATATGAAAGAAGAGACTAAACCAAAGATAATATAAAAACTGAGAAACTGGAAGCTCTTGCTTATGGGTATCTACATGTAGGGTGTGTGTGTGTGTGTGTGTGTGTGTGTGTGTGTGTGTGTGTGTGTGTGTGTGTGTGTGTGTGTGTGTGTGTGTGTGTATCTGTATCCTATCTGTGTATATCTACACACACGCACAGTAAACTGGAATTCAAGCAACCAGAAAAATTGAAATACAGCACAATTTTCACGTGTTGCACTTTGCCGTCCCCCCCCCCCCCCCCCACAAAAACATACTTTACATTTTTTTGAGTTTTAAAAAGGAAGATAGGAATAAATTCCCTCTCCCCAACCTAATAAAAAGTCAAACCAAACAAATATAGGGTATAGTATTAGTCAGGCCTATTTTTAACTCTCAAGCAACCAGAAACTACAGTTATCAGGCATCTACCAATCCCACTGGGTGCCAGTCATACCTCTCAACCACACCGAATTCCTCAGTATTTACCGGTTCTGAAAGCAAAATATTGGGGTGCCATGAATTTCTGAGTGGTCCCTTTGATTCCAGAGCTTTTTCAATTTTTTTATTTTTAAATGTCTAACATCATCACGCAAGTTCATCAACGTGCAGGAGCAACATACATGATGCCATCAGACTGAGTAGAGCTTCAGACGGACGGTACTGTTTTGAAGTGGACAGTGGTTGGTGGAAATAATAGCAGTGAGCAGAAAGTCATTGTCCACCCAGAAGTTAAGCCCGCCACATCTATACGCAGGAAGGAATCAACATTAGAATTGAGAAAAATCTACTTCGACCTCCTGCAGTTAAGTAAAGTTAAAGAATTAAATTAGAAACTGCAGCAAGAGAAATTTGGCGTTTTGTCAATCTGCTGCAGCTGCACACGTCTTTAAACGTTTAAGATTTAGAGCCACCGCCGCTTGCCGTTTTCATTCATAAGTGTGATACTGACATACGATATTCCACCAGTTCTACAGATACTTGCACTCCTGGCGACACTTAAGGCAAGCACAGTATTCCTTCCTGCAGCTGCCCAATCTGGACTGGAGACACTACCAGATGTGCACTTCCAAGTCCTCAGTGGTCACTGGTTACGGTCAGAAATTCTGAAAAACTTATCTGCTCCAGCATGGTAAGTTCTGTGCCTAGTCAGGATGTCAAGAACATTTCGGCAGGTAATCAGTTGTTTACTAAAAATTTACTGTACACTGCACAGTTACTCAGGTTTTGTTGGCTTGTTTTCTGAGTGGAGGGCCGAGGAGGAAGTATGTATAATCACAGAGTGTACTAAACAAAACTAGTAGCAGGTTGAACATAGGAAGTAGAAAACTTTTTGAAAGATCGAATGTCTGATGAAATACGTTTACATTGTAAAGTGATGCAGGAATCGACCTGTTTAAGACACTCAGTCCGTTTCCATTTATTTTAAAATGATCGACTATTTCTGACTGTGGTGATGCTAACTTTTGATTGGAAAATGAATTCTCTTGTTACAATAAATACTGGACATAGTTCAGTATTGTGGATTCCCCCTTTATACTTCCGATTGCGGATTCCCCCTTTATACTTCGGATTGCGAAGTGCTACTGTGGAGTTGTGTCAGTCTCTTGTGACACCTGGTTTAGGCAAGTGTATATATGTTCAATAAAGGTTCATAGGTTGGTACTAGGCTATCGGGCCTATACAAGCCTAGCCATAACAATTCCCTGGCTATTTCTTCCCACACTATTTACTTCCCTATATCCCAGTCTAGCAGGGCGACTGACGTGATCCCCGGGGTGAATTTTCTTTCTCCCATCCAATCAAAGTTCCTTTTGAAGAGGACCAAAGAGGCGCTCTGCTCGACATGTATGGGCAGTCTATTCCACAGTCTGGGGAGTCTCTGGGTCAGGAACCTATCCCTCCAGCATGTTTTGTTTATTGTGATGACAAGATTTAGATCCCTGGAGCGTGTGGGCTCTGTGGGATTGGAATTTCTTTAAGTGTAGCATGTCCAACAGCTCTGGGTTTGACATGGCCTTGTATGTTAAACAGAGATCGCCTCAGAGTAGACGATATGCAACAGAGTACAGCTGGAGTTTAAGGCGGTCAGCAGAGGGCATCTGCTTTAGGCCTGTGCTTCTTTTAGGGAGATATTTCTGCATCCTTTCCAGTTGTTGCAGATGTCTTGAGAGGTACATACCAAATGGGGCGTTGTATTTTATAATGGGTTTAATGAGGGATGAGTACAGTGGGACAATGACAACCTTTTTTCTGGATGAAAAGCCCTTGGTGATGAGGGGTGCCACATAGGATTTCCTGACTGTTGTGGCGATGTGGTTATTGAAGGCGAGACCACTGTCCACCTGTGTCCCCAAGTCTCTCATCATACTTTCAGTGTTTAGTGTACTGCCACCTATGTGATAATTCATGGGTGCATGTTTTTTTCCCAAAGGGGATAATGATACATTTCTTAGCATTGAGCTTGAGCCCATGGATCTGGCACCAAGCACCTGTTTCTGTAAGGCCCTTTTGTAGAGTATCCACATCATTTGGGGATTCAATAATGGCTCCCAGTTTGCAGTCATCTGCAAACTTTGCTAGCCAGAGTCACTTAGTGTTGGCCTGTACTTCAGAGAAGTAGATGCAAAACAAGTGAAGGTCCCAGGACTGAACCCTGAGGTACTCCACTTGGTCTGGAACTGGATTTGGAGTCAGCTACTTTTACGGTGCGGGTTCTGTCAGTAAGCCAGTTGGCAACCCATCGAGTGATGTAGGGATTAATGCCCAGCTTAGTAAGTTTATCTAGGATTCCAGAGTGGGGGATGGTGTCAAATGCCTTGGAGAGGTCCAGATAGGCTGTGTGGACAGCCTTACCCTCGTTCACGGCTCTGGAGACTGATTCGAAAAAGTCAATAAGGTTCAGGAGACAAGATCGGCCCTTCACAAACCCAAACTGGGTGAGGTCCAGTGTTTTAAGGCTGCCAATGTCTTTGTTTAAAAGTTCCATGATAAAACGTTCCATGGCCTTGCAGATCAGGCTCGTCAGACTGATGGGGCGGTAGTTCCCGGGATCCAAGGTGGATCCCCACTTGTGGAGTGGGATAACATTTTTTTTGGTGCGGAAATTGACTGCCGCCTAATGTGTTCATTTGTAGGTAATGCAGCTGTTCGTGACTTTCCTCCATCATTGCTTAATTAGACATGCAGAAGTTCTGAAGAAAAGTCCCTTTTTCCATTTCATCCACATGGGTTATTTGGAAGTGTTGATCAAACCCTTTCAAGTTAATCAGATTTGATACACAGACTGTTTCCTTAGATAGTGGCAGAATCATTCTATGTCCCACTCCCAGGAAGGGGAAAATTGTATTTCATTGTTTGCATACATATACACTTCACCATATATGTAGTTTAGTTTCATAGTTTAGTACTAGGCTATCTGCCCTGGGGCATTTATAAGCCTAGCCATAGTGATGTGGCTTTCGCCACCCCATGTAATGGTACAAAAGTGTACAGAGTAGATTTAGAATACTGTGCCTCTGTCTAGTAGTGACACAGAGATGACCCCTGGGGTAAACCTACGATCTCCCATCCACTCGTCAAGATTTCTCTTGAAGAGAGTCAGTGAGGGGCTCTGCCTAACATGAACTGGGATTCTGTTCCAAAGTATGGGAAGCCTCTGAGTTAGGAATCTGTCCCTCCAGCATGTCCTATTCATATTTGTGCTGAGGTTTAAATCTTTAGCTCTCGTGGTTCTGATGGATTTAGATTGTTTGAAGTGGAGCATGTCCATCAATTCCTGATTGGACATGGCCTTGTAAGTCAGGCACAGATCACCTCTGAGCAGGCGGTATGCTACTGAATAGAGCTGGAGTTTCTTTAGTCTGGCAGCATATGACATATGTTGGAGACCCTTGATCCTCTTGGTGAGGTACTTTTGGGGTCTCTCTAGTTGTTGCAAGTGCTGGGTGAAGTACATACCAAATGGGGCATTGTACTCAATCATGGGCCTGATAAGGGAGGAGTATAGGGGTACAATGACCTCCTTTGATCTGGATGTGAATCCCTTCATAAGGTGGGCAAGGTAGAAAGTCTTTCTAACCACTTTGGCAACGTGGGTGTCAAATGAGTGGTCACTATTGACTTGGGTCCCCAGGTCTCCGATTACTTTTTCCATACTCAGTGGGTTACTGTCCATGTGATAATTTGTGGGTACTTTGTTTTTCCCAAAGGGGATGACTATACATTTTTTGGCATTTAGTTTAAGGCCATGACTCCGGCACCAGTTGTCTGTTTCAGTGAGGCCTTTCTGTAGGATGTGTGTGTCAGCTGGTGTATCGACTATGGTGCCTAGTTTGCAGTCAGCTGCGAACTTTGTCAGCCACAACCCTCCCATGTTTGCTTTCACATCTGAGAAATAAATGCCGAACAAGAGGAGTCCCAGGACAGAGCCCTGTGGGACACCACTTGTGACTGGCTTTGAGTCTGACATGGTTCCAGCGATTTTGACTTTATGGGTTCTATCCTTTAGCCAGTTTGCCACCCATCTTGTGATATATGGATTTACATTTAAGCTGTTGAGCTTGTCTATGATGCCAGAGTGGGGTATTGTGTCGAAAGCTTTAGCCAAGTCCAGGTAGGCTGTATGGACTGCTTTGCCCTCGTCAATGGCTCTAGTGACTGTTTTGAAAAAGTCAACCAGGTTCAAAATGCAGGATCTGCCCTTTACAAAGCCGAACTGGGTGGGATCAAGTGTTTGCAAGTCCCCAATGTCTCTGTTTATGAGTTCCATAATGATTCTTTCCATAGCTTTGCAGACCAGGCTGGTTAAGCTTCTGGGGCGGTAGTTACCAGGGTCTGTAGAGGTGCCTCCTTTGTGGAGTGGGACTACTGTTGCTGTACGCCAGTGTTTAGGGACATATCCTGTAGTAAGGCTAAGGTTAAATAACATTTTTATGTGCGGGTTTTGCTCCTCTTGGAGTTCACGTAGCACGCAACCCGGGATACCATCAGGTCCCATTGATGCTGCGTTTTTAGCTTTGCTGAGTGCGGTTCTCACCTGGACATCTGAGATGACAGGGAGGTTACATTCAGCTGGGATAAGTATTTCTTCTTTTGGGGGTGAGGGAGGGGAGAAATTTGCACTGAACCCGTCTGCCAGAATGTTGGCAATATCTGTGGGTTCAGTGTATTTTTTGTCATTGTGAACTAACTCTGAACATATCTGAGGGTTTCCACCCAGGTTTCTAACATAGCTGAAGGCCTTGTGGTTATCTTTAGTGTCCATAGCGATTTTTCTATCAAACTTGGCCTTGGATGTTTTTATGAGAGAACGTAGCTTTCTACTAGTGCTGATCAGAGATGCCTTCTCTTTATGGTATTTTGCTCTGTCGTGCAGTAGCTTCCTTCTTTTGTTATACAATTTGTTTATGGCTGGGGTCCACCAGACAGGACGCCTGCCCTTGGTGGTGAGTGTCTTGGTTTTATTTGGGATTGCATGATCCATGCATTCTTGGAGATGTCCTTAGAAAGCATTTGTGAAGGATTCTGCACTGTGGGATGTGGTTTCCACTGGCCCAGTGGGCTTAAAGGATACCATCTCAGTTTTAAGAAGTGTAAAGTTGGCTTTTGAGAAGTTTTTCACTGTAGTCTTTTGTGTTGGGGGTGTAGGTGGGATATGTATATCCAGGGTGATTAGTTTGTGGTCAGATCTCACTAGTGAGGGGTATACTTTCCGTGTGGAACACTTTGTCCCCATGTTTGTGATGATCAGGTCTAGTATATTATCTCCCCTTGTGGGAGAGGTGACTAGTTGTTCCAATGCATTTGAATTTATGAATTCCAGGAACGTTTGGGCTAGGGTGTTTGGGCTAGAATAATGCACCCAGTCTATGTTAGGGTAGTTGAAGTCTCCCAATATAATGGTGTTTGGTGAGACATTCATATCCTCCAATGTCTTCAGGAAGGCTGAATGGGGTTCCTGAGATTGGGAGGGTGGTCTGTAACATGCTACCAGTTGTATAGCAGTTTTGCCTATGGTTAAGTTGCACCTGGATGGTCGGTCTCTGATGCTTCATGTGTTGCTACTAACCTGGAGGTGTGAGTGTCCTTGATGAATATGGACACTCCCCCTCCCTTTTTGGTTTGGCCCGAGTTTTGGGGCCGAAAAGCAGGATACGAGGTATAGCCTGGTAGGGCTGGGGTGCTCTCAGGAGCCTTGAACCAGGTTTCAGTTACTGCACAGACATCAATGTTCTCCATACTGAGGAGTGCTTCGAGAGCCTGCATCTTGATTTAGACTTCTGGCGTTGAGCAGCATTACCCTTAGTTTTTTTCCATTTTTGTTTTCTACGGAGGTGGGTTTGTCTTTTGAGCCTTGCCTAAAAAAGGCACTATGGGGGAGGCAAGAGCCTTAGCCAATATCCGGAAGCCCAGTGGTGACAGATGCAAGCCGTCCCTTGCGAAGCAGTGTGGCTTATCCAGCATGTCATCCCAAGCAGACAGGCATTGGATCCCCCTAGAATGACACCAGTATTTGAGCCAATTATTAAAGCTGATCATCTTGTCATTGTATTGTGGCATCATTCTTGGTGAGGGCAAGATGATGCTCAGAATCAGGGTCATACCAGCCTGGGCTACATAAACAGAGAGCTCCTCTAGGTCTCTTTTCATGTAGTCTAGGGAGGTACATCTCAGGTCATTCACGCCGGTATGGACAATGACGGAGTCATATTTGTACTTGCTTTGGAGTGACCTGAGTGCGTGTGTTTATGTGGCGGATCCTAGCTCCCGATAGGCAGCTCACCGTTACCCTCTCCTTGTTCAGCCTGGTAAGCGGAACGTCAGTGTGTCTGACTATGGAGTCACCTATTACTAGTGTATCAGGCATGGTGTTTGGCCTTAAGGGCTGTGATTGTTTGACACACTGATTTATTAAAGTATGTTTTGCATGTGTTATGTTTTGAGGTGGTGGATTTTTGGGTGTCTGCTTTGGGAGCCTCTGTTGTTTTGGTAAGTTTTTTGTTAGAGCCTCCGAGTATGTCTTTGTGTTATTATGTGTTTGGTTTGCAGTTGTGGTAGGTCTATGTGGGACTGGGTTTGGTGCGTGTGTGGTTACCTTCTCCTCCTGTCTGGTCTTGCCAGTCCTGAGTTGAGAGTTCAGCCTCCAGTTTGGCTATATAGTTGCATCTCTCACATGTATTTGTGTTTGTTGGGAGGAGGAGGGGGTTGTCTGTGTACATGAGACAATTGTAGCATTGTCTCAAG
>NC_056750.1:875314914-875384914 GCF_019279795.1 Protopterus annectens | reverse complement strand
TTCAAATCAATGCCTTCAACATTTAATCTACTATTCGCCTTGTATTTTAGGATGCTACTGTAACTGTATTTCATCTTTTTCTGCAAGAAGGTCACTTCTGAAAAGATCTACAGTCTTCTCCAGCCACTAAAACAAATATACTCGTCCCAACCTACAACTGGTTTGTGGGCAGAAAAGCAGTCAATAAGCTTGTGTTAGTACATGAATTCTCCCCCCACTAACCGAAGCCTCCCTCATGTTCC
This sequence comes from Protopterus annectens, assembly GCF_019279795.1. Classification (NCBI taxonomy): domain Eukaryota; kingdom Metazoa; phylum Chordata; order Ceratodontiformes; family Protopteridae; genus Protopterus; species Protopterus annectens. The sequence continues at coordinate 875,384,672 of NC_056750.1, read as the reverse complement.
ACGTTAGGTGAAGTAGAGCAGTACCGCCCCTTTTCAGTCACAACCTACTTAGAAGGGGTACACAATTACCAGTTGCTTTTGGTTCACCTCCGATAACTGCATACACACCACTAATTTAACAATGCTATGTCGTGAGTAATCACGCAAACACACGAGACTTCAGACACAGCTGGACAGCTAGCCAAATTGCAAAGTACCAGAGCATTTACAGGAGGCCAATGTTCTAATCACGTTCAAGACTTCCCTGGTAAAAGAAGGAAGAGTAGGAATGTTTTGATATCAAGGGAAAAGCACAGGTGTAGTATAAAAGCATGTAAAAAGCTTTACATGAAGATGACAGCGAGTGCTAAAGAATGAATTGGTCCTTACAGATTGTTTCCAAGAAAAGTAAAATAAATGCATGTAGATATGAGTATTGAGAGATGCCTTTAACAATGAACACGAGCTTGTCACCATGTAACCAAACTCCATAAAACCTTGACAAAGAACAAACCTCAAACATACAACAGTAAAAAAAAGTCTGTGCAACACACAAAAATATCTAGATAATACTTGGATGACAAGCCAATAAAGAAGAGCTTTTTCCAACAAAAGTACAAACTTAAGTACTCACAAAATATCTCAATTAACAAAACAGGACTAGCTTGGATTCTAAAATACAAGTAAAATATCCTCCACCATTTAGTGAAAGTGCATCTGATAAAGATTATAATGTGCAATAATGTATACCCAATGATACTTGACATCAGCCCCCTTCCCCACCCCCATTTTCTACAGAAGGTCAAATTGCCGTGCGACTTTTATGTCCACATATTAACACAGTGGCAATATTCCACTTATCTGAAACTGCATTTATTCACAATATATTCAACTTTTCATATTTATTATGCTATATGCCACCATATTATATACCATATTATGCTATATGTTACCATTGCTAGTGTAGTAAATCACCTACAGCTCTCTAGGAAAATCCACATCACTGTTATAGTGACGGAATTAGGTCAACATGTATGTGTCAGTACATGTGAAGTGCATGCCAACAATTCTTCAAATGCCACATTTACATCAGAAACATATTTAAATCAAATGTTAATTTAAGCTACAATGAAAGTGTGTTACTATGTACTAATTATCCTGTGGAGCTTTTCTCCCAGGACTTCCCCTGGAAATGGGTTATAATCAAACCCAGTCGGACTCTCTAGGTAAACAAAGGCAAATATATGAACAAATAGTCCATCTACATCAAAACATTTTACCAAATTATAATGAAACCGTGACAGCAGCAACAATATTACTTGGTAACAGTCGAAATATCCTATTAATTTAGACCTCATAAAACTACTTGTACTGCTTAAAACTTCTATGTGCGACTCAAACTTAAAAATGCATACTAATAACCTGTAATTAACCAATCAAGCTGATGAATGACATACCTGGCCCCATTAAGTATATACCGTGATGGGAAGAGCACTTTTTGTACATTAATACTAAAGGAATGCCTATAGTAGTACCATTAACATCAAACAAATGCTTACAGATACATTTCAATGCTAGCTCAGGATCTAAACCACAGGAAAAAAAATTGACATGTATTAATATCTTGAAAGAAAATTAAGACTAAAAACAAGCTCCAATAACAAATGAAATAGAGGACTCCATACAGACTCGTTAAGTTCTCCAGTCCTGACCACTAATTTAGCCAGTCAAATAGGATGACATCCACAACAATCTACCGCCCTAGGAACAAAACTACTTTACGGATTCAAGTCATTATCAATGAAATCACATGTTAAATCAAGTAGTACAGGATAAATACATGTCAGAAGCATCAGCATCTGATCAAAATTGACATTAAGGCAGTAACTGACACATTTTGTCCTAAATCCATACTATTAGTCTAACATAAGACTGCGTTCTTGACCTAAACCACATGAAGCCAATTTCCAGGCTGTACTACTTCCTTAGTTAGCTGAAATCCTTTCAACCACTAATCTCGTGCGCAGTTTTCCCCTGCTGCAAAATCCAATACGAGCACTAAGAATTCCAAGTACATTCGGATGGACATTTTGCATACTTTTTAAACAAGCCTTTTTCAACTTATTTATTTTTATTTTACTTTATTTTTATTTATTTTACATTTGTTGACCAGGCTAGTCTAGCTGGAGACATGTCCATTTTCAGTAGAGGCCCAGGGAGAAAAGCTCCAAGAATAATACAGATTTTCTTTACTAAGTTAAAAACAGGAGTTATACAGATAATAGAGATAGCAATATTACAAAAAAAAAAGTTTTTTTTTTTTTTTTTTCCCAATAGTACAAATTGGTGTTACCATGGTCATTTTGTAAGGTACAGTGTAGAATTCACATGGTCATTTTGTAAGAGACTGAGGTATGATGTAGAGATATACTTGTAAGATGCATGCAATAATGTAGTTTATTGATACATAAAAGGGGTATTTTAGTTTTACTTTTAGTCAGTGTGACCATGTTTATCTATCCAACGAGAAGACCTTCTATCAAATGTCTGATTCTTCACCACAAACTATGGAACATCAACATTGTCAGTTAAGTGACAGTCAGTCCCATTTAAATTAAATACCCTTAGTCGATATTAAAATGTCTCCTTTTCAGACTCAAAAGTATCTTTAAAATTATGCTTGTGAATATCAAATGCAGTTACAACAGGTAGTGATAGAACTTCAAAACAGAACCTTATCTCATACTCATCAACCCCCCCCCCCATTTTCTACATTGGATCAGGGTGTCTAACTGTCCATCTTTCTATTCAATGCCACTCTCCTACCTTCGACACTCATGCCCAACTGTCACAGCTCTTCTCTCACAACCCATCCACCTCTGCTTAATAGCTTTCTTTCCTCTTGTGCTTCTGTGGGACATGAAAGATTTGGGACAGACAGGAAGAAGGCATCTAACAAATGTGTTTTACTAACCAAAGCAAACTCAAGTCAGTCATACCTGCAAATGTATGCTGTAGGATTAGTAACCAATTAAAAACTCATGCGGTGGTGCAGCGGTTAGCGCTGATGCCTCACAGCAAGAGGTTCTCCGGTTCGATCCTCGGCTGGGGTGCCTTCTGTGCGGCGTCTGCATGTCCTCCCTGTGGTCGCGTGGGTTTCCTCCAGGTGCTCCAGTTTCCTCCCACATCCCAAAGACATGCTGTAGGTGGACTAGACCCTCTAAATTAGCCCTAGGTGTGTGTATGCATGGGTGTGCCTTCTCTGGAAGGTTGGGTGCCGGGGCTGGCAACTCGACACCATAAAACTCCACTGCCAATCATGAACCGACAGGTGATCCGCTGTGGCGACCCCTAACCAGGAAAAAGCTGAAAGAAAAAGATTAAAAACTCATCCAAGTTTCATGTGCCTTTACAAATCGTACATATTTTACAGAATACAAGCACATATTACTAATAGATGGAGTCAAATATAAAGTAGTTTTAAAATATGACACCACTATAATTTAAACCTTTTAGACATCTTATTTCCTTGATTTTCATCATAGAAGCAATTTCATCACCTAAACAGTGCTAATTAAACATCACTTATTCCATCCTTTCTAGTCTTCCACTACAGTATAACCTGGCACCAAAGAACAACTATACCAGATCTCTGCTAAAAACATAATCAAAACTATGGTTCTCTACGCAAGGGGCAAAAACCATGTAGCACGTGGATTATTCAACAGAAGGTCAAATAACTCACTGTGCAAAAACACAAAATAAAGGTTAAATTTGTCATTGCATAAACACAATGTTCCCAAAGTAAAAACATGTACTGTAAAGACAATGCAGATTGCCAAAGCAAAGCACTACCAGGGTTGTAAAACACACAAAAACCTCATTATGTAAAATAAAGCTCAACTCCAACCAGTACAGCTTACTGTCAACACAAGCACATCCAGCAGTTCCAGCTACCACTGACATGACCTACACCAGCACACCTTTTAAGGAGACGTGTCGCCCAACAACAGAGAGATAAGAATACATTTCCATTTCTGAAGACATAAGCGCACAGCGGAGCACAACAGCTGCTGTTAGCATGCTACTTGCACAACAGCTGCTGTTAGCATGCTACTTGCACAACAGCTGCTGTTAGCATGCTACTTGCACAACAGCTGCTGTTAGCATGCTACTTGCACAACAGCTGCTGTTAGCATGCTACTTGCACAACAGCTGCTGTTAGCATGCTACTTGCACAACAGCTGCTGTTAGCATGCTACTTGCACAACAGCTGCTGTTAGCATGCTACTTGCACAACAGCTGCTGTTAGCATGCTACTTGCACAACAGCTGCTGTTAGCATGCTACTTGCACAACAGCTGCTGTTAGCATGCTACTTGCACAACAGCTGCTGTTAGCATGCTACTTGCACAACAGCTGCTGTTAGCATGCTACTTGCACAACAGCTGCTGTTAGCATGCTACTTGCACAACAGCTGCTGTTAGCATGCTACTTGCACAACAGCTGCTGTTAGCATGCTACTTGCACAACAGCTGCTGTTAGCATGCTACTTGCACAACAGCTGCTGTTAGCATGCTACTTGCACAACAGCTGCTGTTAGCATGCTACTTGCACAACAGCTGCTGTTAGCATGCTACTTGCACAACAGCTGCTGTTAGCATGCTACTTGCACAACAGCTGCTGTTAGCATGCTACTTGCACAACAGCTGCTGTTAGCATGCTACTTGCACAACAGCTGCTCTACTACTTGGCAAATACAATTGGTCATTACACATGGCAGCGGTTGACCTAGAGGGAAGAGAGAAATTGGAGACAGCAAATACGCCTTGGGAATATCAGAAGTAGGATGTGTTGTGGGTTACAGCGAGTTAGCAAAAGTGCATGGGAATTGATACAGAACAGCTTAGTTAAGGTAAAGGAAGTAGACTGGTTGGGAAGTGTGAAGGGTAATGGAGGTGAAAGGCAGAAAGTGGGAATGGTTGGTATAAAACACTCTGGAAGTAAGCAATAAGGAAGAATGAAAACATCTGGAGACAGAACAAGGAATAGAACAATTAACTGGATATTTAGCCATGAGGGGAGGAACAGACAAGGGAATGAAGTACAGCTGTGTAAGTAAACTCACAGTAACAGCAAATGTTTAACTGATCACTGCTGCAGTAGAGTTTGGTATATGCACTAGATCCGTAAATGGTTACAACAGCCAGTCAAGCTTCCAGAGCTTTAAAGGCACCTTCCGTGCACCCAAACTGTTACTCAGCTCAATCACAGCTGCTTAAAAAAATAAATAAATAAAATAAAGCAGGGGTTTGGTCACCAAACCCTTTTGATCTTTCATGGCAACATAGAGAGGGAGAATAAAGTCCTTAAATGGTAAATGCCAAGAAAATAAAATGTCATCATGCTGGCAACAAAAAGCATACAAAAACAAGACTGGTGTTTGGAGGGAGCAGCTGCTGCAGCACTGATCACGCAAACATACACCTTTACTGTAAGTTTACTTACACAACTGTACTACGTCCATCATTATGATCACTGCTGTAGTAGCCTTAGCAATACAGGTAAATTACTATACCTTTAACTGAGAGGAGAATGGTCCAAGCAAAGCAGCCTTAGACCTGGAAAAGGAATCGGATTTATAGTGCTTTGCAAAAGTATGCAGAGGACCTTCTAGAACACAACCCTTTACAAAAAAAAAACACAAATGATGGCAAAGCCCTGGTAATAGCAGGCCTTTAACCCTGTCTTGTATTGTCAAGACAACAACTTGAAAATGGTCTACTCTGACACAGGTTGCCCTTTCTTATTACCTTTACAGGAAATGAACAGATCAGAGTTTCTGAAAGATGAAATGACATTTAAGAAGTTTTCCTCTCAAAAGTTATAAGCAATGACCCTGCTTACAAGTTGCTGAAAGTCATATGGACAATCAAAAACTTTTCCCTAGCTTAAAATTTATATTTTCATTGAAAAAGTTCTATTTCTGTCAGAGAAATTGAGTGCAATTTTTTCCTGAAAGGAAACTGGCCCAGCAACAGACCACCGATGCTCAAAAGCCTGCAACAGGAGTGCTAGCCGACACAGGAAAGCTTTGAAGGACTTGGCATCCAAAGCACTTTCCTCGGTTTAACTCACGCCAAGTAATGTTTTGGGCATGTGGAAGGTGCCCTTGAAGCTTTGGAAGCTGTCTGCCTGCAGGACCCTGAGAAAGCTACAACCCAGACTGCCAAGGCTGCTGCATCACTGTTCATAACAATAAGCATTATTATAAAGAGACTGCGGCTTGAGATTTTATATATGGAGATGGCCAAAGAATTTCACATCTATGCAACACAGGAGGGAAACTGTCTATGGGGAAGTGTTATGGGGATATGGCAATAAGGTATCAGTCTTAATAATAAATGGTTCTAGTAAGTGTACTATTTTAACAGAAAGGAGAGTCAACGACATTTGCTGGTGAGACGAAGGAATGTATGCGCCATTCTTAGCAGAGCATATTTCAGATGCTTTGAAATCTCTGGCAGGGTTTTTTTTTTTATAGCTAAACAGTGGTAGATTCATAGCTGGTGGCAAGCTTTGGACTTTTTATAAGAATGTTCGAGCTGTTTGACAGTGTGCAAGTTAGTAAACTTTGGCAAGGATAAGAAAGAGGTAGGGAAGTATGCAACAGCTGCTGTTTTAGAACTGTGTGCTGATGAGAGGCAGGGAAGTATGCAACAGCTGCTGTTTTAGAACTGTGCTGATGAGAGGCAGGGAAGTATACAACAGCTGCTGTTTTAGAACTGTGTGCTGATGAGAGGCAGGGAAGTATGCAACAGCTGCTGTTTTAGAACTGTGTGCTGATGAGAGGCAGGGAAGTATGCAACAGCTGCTGTTTTAGAACTGTGTGCTGATGAGAGGCAGGGAAGTATGCAACAGCTGCTGTTTTAGAACTGTGTGCTGATGAGAGGCAGGGAAGTATGCAACAGCTGCTGTTTTAGAACTGTGCGCTGATGAATAGGTTTTAGCCCTGTAGAGTTGAGCCAGTTTTTCTTTCCAACTACCTGTTGAATATGTAAATCAATTTTATTATTTGTTCATCAACAGTCATAAATTCATTATGAAAATTCCATTACAAGTTCTCCATTTGGTATGCACACAGTATTGGGACCTACACAGTAGAATCATCCTTTCCAAATAACTTTAGCCCTTATTCAATTAGAATTTCCAGGATGGGGGAAATGCTGTAAATAAATGTACATAGGATGGATGACCTCTCCCTCTATATTATTTAAATATTATACAGTCTTATCCATTTCTTAGATGCACATGTAATGTAGTTACATGTAGCTTCAAACCCATAATCTACACTTACATGCTGCAAATGCAGCTGTGCGTTTCTCTGCCTGAGCACATCCCTTACAATTAGTTCTCCATTGCAATCAAAATCTTTCAACAGAACTAGCAAATCTTTACTCCTTACCGATTCACATTTTATACAATACAAACTTTGTGGCCAGGTGCAACCCACTCCACTCCTCTATCCTTATTCCCACCCAGTCCCACATCTAACTATATACTTCCCTAGCTCTACCCCTACATCTTTTCCCCCAATATCTCAGTACTTCAATCCACACCTCCCCATTCTTATTCTCTCTAAGTCACACCATCTACAATCCTTCCCCTTTACACCTCTTCTTTTTACTGAAATCCCTTCTTACAGATTTTCTAGCACAATGTGTCAGCAATTTTTCAATACCTCCAGTGGTTCCTCCCCACCTTGTATTACCCCACTTTCTCCTTACACATAGGACATCCTTGTACTCAATTATTGTGCACGAGTACTACCACAATCTCTACTACTACTAACCTTGGCCTGACTAGGAGGGACTAATCTCTCCCCACCCCCCATATTTTCTCCTTCCTGTTAAGCTCCCCAAAACTTAAAATACCACCATCACACGCACCTTAAAACCTATACTATAAAGCTCCAAACTTTCAGCATCAAAAATGCTGTCAGAAACAAATTACATTCTATAAACTTTCCTTTTACCTCCCAGTGTAGAAAAATCTATCAAACTCCATGTCCCACCCTTCCAACAACCACCTCATACTAAGAATTTAAACTTTATTAGGGATACTATGAACATTCAATGTAATCGAATTACAGATTTTTCATGCCTGGATATCTTAGCTGCTCCAGAAATCAGTCTCAAACCAATTTAAAAGGCTCTGAATTTTTACCCAGATTATAATTAGGGCAGTCTACACAAAAATGGTGACAGTACTACTACAACTTTACATCCTACTCCAAGCCCATTCCAAAATCTGTCCATGCAGAAATAAAATTGGGACTTCCAAGATGGCCGCACACCTCGGAGTAAATTTCAGTAACTAAATAGTAAATACACTGCCTGGATGCCAGGAAAAAAGAAGTACACAGGACCTAAAGGAAAGTTAGCTATAGAAGAGGATAAAAAAAAGAAGACACGGCAGAGAGGGAAAAAAAGATTTTCTGCTGTACCTGAAAAGCTGGAAGAAACTGACTGTATATTGATTTTATGAAAGCACAAACAAGCAACTGGACTTGTATTCACACCAGAATGACTACTCATTGTACACCAGGCAGAAAAGGAATAATTTTATTCCATTATATAGGGAATGCCAAGAAGCAGGCGTGAGATTCAAACTGCCGTACCCAGCTATCCTCAAAATATTTTTCACTGAAGGAACAAAAACATTTTTTGATAAAGTACATGCTAAGGAAGAAATATAAAAGTTTGTCCAACAAAAAGTGAGCTGTGAAACAGAAAAATTCTGCTTCTTCCTGTCCTTGTAATAAAGAACACAGAGACTGTGCCAGTGAAACCTTTCCCAGTGCTTTAACAAAATGCCTGAGATAAGAAAAAGCACACAAGTTGACTAGAAGAATCGAGAGTGCACTGGAGATGAAGCAGAGATGGTGTTTAGGAAATGGAGATGAACAAACAAGAATAGAATAAGAGAATCTGAAAATACTGGACTTTATTAAACTTGCAGGGGACTCTAAGGCATATGCCCTATTTCATCTAATTAATGTTCGGAAAATACTCAGGAGAGGGGAAAGAAGGGACCAAGTTAACCAAGTAAAAAAATATTCTTTTAACTGTATAAAAGTGGTACACAATTTTTCTCTGCATGTTATAAAAAGTTTATTTTAAGTGTACCTGGGATATTAATGTAAATAGGTGCATCTGGATTACTCTGTTTCTTTCTCCTCGTCCAGTTTTAAGAAAAGTAGGCATTGTAATGAAAAAAAGGATACAGTTAAAAGAGCATAACAAAACAAATATTGATGTGCTTTTTCTTATTCTTGCAGAGGGGAATGACTGGGTTAAGGCCACTAGATTTATATAGTAACAAGTTTTAACAGAAAACAAGTAAATTAAAAAGAAGATTAAATATTACAAGGTCTATTTTCTAGTCAACAGTCATGTATCTGGTTCTCATGTCACTAGCAGGCAATCTAACAGAAGAAATGGCTTGGAGAAAAAATGTTTTCTGAAAGCATTCAGGTGTTTTCCCAGCTGACAGAGCTATACAATACAAGGCAAAACCAAACAGCACTTAAGCATAGGCTCTACCATGCATCTTAACATGGATTCTTTCTTTCTGTTTAGCTCAAGTGTGCGTGTGTGACTCTCAGTTTGAACTTCTGTTCCTATTAAGGGGTAAGACTTCACTATTTGTTTATGTACATAGTTTTGTGTGTTATTACTAAGTTAGTAGGTTTTAGGGGGGTATTTTTATTTGAGGGTTTTCAATAAAACAGAGTTATGTAAGATGTGACAGGCTCAAATGGAGATGAGAAACAATTGTATAAAAGATTAAACCTGTCAAACAGTGCAAGCATGCATGTAACACAAAAGCATGAACTACACATTTAACAGAAAGTTGTTACACATGCACTTTGGGAATAATAACCCCTCAATAATAGGATTCTTTCAATAATGTTTTTAAACGTTAACGGTCTCGCAGACAGATACAAAAAATAAAGAGGAGAGACCTACATTAAAATGCAGAGTGCAAATAGCTATGCTAAAGACACACTTGGAAAGAAATTAACATGTAAATTTGATAAAGAAAGGTTTTCCAGATGGTCGTTCAGCGGAACACCTAAGGCAAAGGAGGACTGGAGTACTTGCATTAATTACAAGAGGAAGCTCCAATAGCGATTCTTCTTTCAGCTTTTCCCGGTTAGTGGCTGCCACAGCAGAACGATTGGCAGTGGACTTTTACCATGTCAAGTTGCTAGCCCAGCTCCCAACCTTCCACAGAAGGCACACACATGCACCTAGGGCCAAGTTTAGAGTCTCCAATTGACCTACTGCACATCTCTGGGATGTGGTAGGAAACCCATGAGAGTGCAGGGAGACTCTGCACAGAAGATACCGCAAACGAGAATCAAGCTGGAGGACCTCTTGCTGTGAAGCAGCAATGCTAAGCGCTGCACTCAAATAGTGATCGAACAGAGGAAAAAATAAGACAATAATGGCACTTTTCTAGTACTAAGCAGCTACTGGCACGGGAGGAGGATTACACTGGCATGTATTTATAAAAAAAGAAAATTCTGGGAGAAATAATCAGTTTTCAGCAAGGAACATTACTTATAGGTGGGGACTGGAATTTTATTTCTAACAGTGATGGTGGGTCTTGGGGCCTAGAAAGGGAAATAAAAGGAGGGTAGATTTTTTTTAAAGAAATTTACGAGAATATTTGGCATGGGAAATGTGAATTCAGTACTAGGAATTCACAGTGAATTTACATATTCCCCAAGACACACAAATTGGGCTAGGCTAGACAGAATTTACAGTTCACAGGCACATGTACACTTAACTGAAAATCTTGATATGTACACCATTTCAGATTATGTGCTAAAATAAAAAAAGGGTAATGAAGTAAAAATGAGACACTGGCACTTTCCCACCAGTCTGTTGAAAAGAGAGGAATTTAAGGAACGGGAAATGGAGATTACTCAGACGCTATTGAAGACATTCTTCTGAAAATATAGCTAAAGCATTGAATAAAATTAAAATGTAATTTAAAACTACGGTGGAAATAAAAGAAAGGGAGAAATGGTTAAATGCAACTTACTTAGAGGGACTGACAAAATTACAGCAATGCAAAATAGGGTGAATATCAGAAGAAGAGAAGCAACTACAGAATGCTAAACAAAAATAAGAGATTATCTCAATAACAAGTACGAGTTTAGAAAGACTGCTGTTAGCTCTACAGCACAAAAACTTTTAGCACGATTCAGGCAACAGAAAGTAGAAAGTGCCGTCACCAAGCCTAGGGAACTCACAATGAGTAAGATAACAGGAAATCCTGTAGAAGTATTAGAAATATTTTAGAAATTCTATGAAAGTCTGTATAAAGCAGAGAAAAATGGAAATCAAGATAAAATACATATGGAAATGTTTATAGAAGAATTAAGTATTCCAAGGTTAGAAGTAAAGGAGGCTCAATTACTAACAGCCGGGATAGGAGAAGATGAAGAAAGATGGTGAAAACTAACCAATCTACAGAAAAGTCCCCAGAACAGATGGTATTCCTGTGGAACTTTGGAAGCTAAGCGGGAAAAATAATAAAATACTGTTAGACAAAATCTTCCAGGTCTTTAAGAGAAGTGCCAACAGCCTGGAAGAAAGCCAGTGGCAGCTGGTGACATCAAATCAAAGGGGGGCTTGCAGGAGACAGCTGAATGGATGGGGCCAATGGAAAGGGGTGTGGCTATGCTCAAAACCACAAAAACTGGAACTTTAAATACGCTGCCCTGGGTGCCAAACCATCATTATGAGAGTCCAATCAAGACAAAATTAAGTGTAGAAAAAAATATTTCAATGCACTGGCTGCATGAAAGCTTACTTAATATCTAGATGGAAACAAAAAGGTTGTGAGGCATGAAAAAAATAAATTACTTTTTAAATACATTACTGGAATGCCAGTAAAATCAAGTACAAGAAAAACAAGCAGCACTCAACTCAAACCACTTCTCCTTTCACTGCAGCTCTAACTATAGTTTATATTTAGCTTTATAAGAGTACCAAGTAACATGCTGAAAGTAGCAATCTCAGATATCCCCACTTGTAAAAATGTTTCTTATCCAAAGAGACCTGCTGCCTGACAACTATCTACTTGTTTCATGCGGAAAACATGATCAAAGTAAAAAATGAACAGCAAACAAGAAACAAGTTCAAGATACATTGCTTACAGGATTACTGCACAGGTTATGGACCACACAATAGATTTCGTTTACAGGTAAAGCCTGCAAAGATGACCGCAAGTCTCCAACAAAGGTAATGAGCTTCTTAAAACACTAAAATCCTGTCCTTTAGTACAAATACTGTTGTATGCATTTCAATACACAAGGCTTATACATTATCTAGTTAAGTATTCTCTGCATGGCAACAACAAAAAGGCTTTCAATGTTGGTAATTCTTTAACCGTATGCTTATTAAACCTTACTTGCATCTTACAATCTCAAAACAAGCTTACCTGATGGTCATGAAAGCATTGCTACGTAAACACAGAGCAATGGGCACTTTCTGAATAAGAAGCATAAATCAACAATATAAAAATATGACAGAAAACCAGAACATTCTGCAAAATCAAGTAAGAACAGATGAAAAGCCACTGTAGTACTTGTGTCTACCTTGGATGGGGGGATACTCTGCACACTTACACTGCATAGCTGTTCCTTGCCTGGACACATCCAGAGTCACTACATGGGGGAGTGGGGTGCAACAAGTATGTCACAATTTGAAACGTCTCCGCTGACTGTGATGGCCCTAACACATTTGTCATACCTTTCAACCTCAGAGCAAGAAATCTGGACAAAGCCATACACAAGTGGGACAAAGGCCCAAAAATAACTTATAAACTTTCTAATAGAATAGTAAGTCTTGCATTAGTATGAATTTTCTGAAGGGTATGAAATCATTATTTTCTAACTTCAATCTTTAATGATTTGCCAGTAATTTGCCAGAAAACCACAATTTTATGAAAAATGGACCAAAAATGTGATGCAAAAATGTAAAATCGCTACACAATACAGCTGGGAACCTGTCAAAGGGACACTTTTAATATTAGTACTGTTAACTTGGGCAGCTGACAAAACAAATCTACATGCATTTCTGAAATAAAAGTAATCTATAACTGATTATTACAGTTATTTATTAATTGTAAACCCTCCACGCTTTCTTCCAAAATTGCCATTTTGCAGAGGGATTTATTAGAGGGAGAGCAACACTTTGAGCCAAAATCGGGGACAGTTGAGAGGTTAGGATATGCCTAACTCTCGACCTGTTAACACAGGAAATCTGGACAAGACCAAATATATTGGGGGAACATACAAACAGTACTAAAAATTGCTCTTGTATAAACTTAGTTGATAGAACAGGTCTTTGCTTTAGCATGCATTTTTCTGAAGAATATGAAGTCTGAAACTCAATGTCTGCCATTTTAATTCCTAAATGATTGGTCAGAAAACCATACATCTGGACAGTTGAGAGGTATAGTTCAGCTGGGGCTGTCTGAGTTTGCTGCCCTTCCCCCTCACAAAATCATTGTCGAATGGAGCCTCCCCCCTGCAGCCATTCCAATGTCCCATTACTTGGCTATTTCACCCCATTTACCATAAACACTTATGTGCATACTGCTTTACTTCTACGATGATTTGGACTTCATTTGAAAGTTTTATTTTGCATTTTACAGCACAAACACTAAGACATATGCTAAACAAAGCAATGCAGTCTCACAATGAAAACAGACTTAGCATTAAAACTTCTCTGCCCTTGAAACGCACAATCATTGAAACAGCATTGAAATCCACATTCAAAGAAAATACATTTGGCTAGTATAAAGATTAACTTTGGGCTGTTTTCAAATGATAGAACCCTTGCACACAAAATATACATGTGTTGTGTGATACACTTTCCTGATTGTACTAAATTATATTCCTTGCATAATACAGTACAGTTGTTAGAGGGCGTTTTAAAATTTGTTTTCAACTTTTTTCCAGTAAACAATGAAACAAAATGCATGCAGCAATAATGACAAAACTGCCCAACTGAGAACATTTCCATCATAAAAAAAGTCTACTCAAACTTCTACAATCCACCATTATCAGTAAATATGCACAATCTCTGCAGAAGTAAAGTAAATAATTCCACATTAAAGAGATCTGTAACGAATGAAGAGGTTGCTGCTAGCTAACAACTTTATATTTCATTGTTTCATCTACAAATAAAGTGCCTGTTGCCCTTGAAGAATAAATTGCCTAGGTTACATTAAAAAAATAAGCTAGTAATATTGCAATAGGGAATGGATGGCAAACTGATAACAGGTTCATCGTTACTAGGCATCTTTACCAAAAAGAGGACATTCTCAGCACAGCAGCATCCACCCCCTGTGGGAGTAGAACCCACAGCCTTCTGCATCAAAAGCAAGTACACTACCTGTTGTGCTATTAACAATGCAAGCAGACTCGGCATAAGCAGCATTAAACTTCTCTTCCCATGCAGCTCTCAGCTCCTTGTAAAATCTACTACAAACAAACTAAACTTTAAACTTAAACCACACAGAGGCAGCGAGTAAACTGGTAGCTACAAACAGACAAAATGATTTATTGTGTTAGCGCTTTCGGAGGGGTTAATACCCTTCCTTCATCAGACAATTCAATACACAAATTAACCTTCCTTATATAGCTATAACATAATTACTAAGTGACATCATTATAATCAATTAAGAGATCAATTGAGCATGCAAAGCACTTTGTGAAGCTGGAGCCTAGAGTTTTACTTTCACCAAGCTTTAAAACTAAATAAGCCCATAAAAATCTAGTCATACATATTTCAATACACATATTTACAAAAATCAGCTAAATAAAAATGAATTAACAAATAAGTAATTCATTAAATAAATAGTAGATACTGCAAATGGTAGCAAACTAATAACATTTTAAAAACCTTCTAAAATCCATTTAATATACTAAAATGTTATAAGTATAATAAATACTAATTTCATCTATCATATCACAGATATAAAATTCCTAAATAACTAATCTTATTAACTTTATGAATATAAATATGTATGAACTGCTTAAAAATTATTAATTTATGAATTAATAAGTACACTAAAATTGTAATGTTTATAAAACATGTTAAATATCTTATTCTTTATGTACTCTAACTTAACATGTTTTATACATTATGTGAATTTTAACTTATATAAAATTTTTTTAAAAAACAAAACATAAACGAAGTTATCTTTTCAACGCTAATTTTCTAAGCACACATTTTATGGAAACAAACTCATTAAGGCCAGGATGGACATAAGCTATAGTTCTAATCTGCCAATAAAGTTAGTGGCATTCTAAATCTAATTGCCACGGACTACCCCTAGGATCTGGTGTCACCTGATGTAATACTACAAACCTAAAACTATGGTTAGGGTTATTAGCCAAATGTCTTGCCAAAGCATTATTATTGTCCCGTTTAGTTATTGCGTATTGGTGTTCGTAAATACGCTGTCTGTCTCAATTCCCTTTCGGTTTTACCTATGTAAAACGCAGGACAATCTTGGCATAGGGCACAGTAAACTACTGCTTTAGATAAACATGAGTGTTTACCTTGGACCTTGTAATGAACATTCCTGATTATTACCTCCTTATCAGTACACAAAAACTTACATTGGTTACATCTTCCACACTTAACCATTCCTTTATTGTGACCATTAAACTTTTTTGTAGGACATTCAAGTAGTGCCTTAATGTTAGGACCTCTTCTATAGGTGAGTTTCGGTTTATCACCCAATAATTTACTCAAACTGATATCTTCCTTAATTAAAACCCAATTTTTATTAATAATTTCTCTAATTAAAATACTGTCTAAATTGTAAGTACATAAAAAACTTGTGTGGAAGTTCTCAACTTTATTACAGATAACATCTATGTTTGGGCTGACTGCTCTAATAATATCATCAGATGTACTTAAAAGGGGCTTAAAAAATCCTGAATTTCTTTTATTAATAACCTCAAAAGAAATTTCTTTTATTAAAGAAACAGGATAGCCTCTTTTGATAAACACAGATTCCAGATGAGAACATTCGTGTAAAAAATAATTCTCTTCAGAAATCATTCTTGCCGCCCTCACCATTTGTCCT
The DNA here is from genome assembly GCF_019279795.1 of Protopterus annectens. Taxonomy (NCBI): domain Eukaryota; kingdom Metazoa; phylum Chordata; order Ceratodontiformes; family Protopteridae; genus Protopterus; species Protopterus annectens. The sequence continues at coordinate 875,368,509 of NC_056750.1, read as the reverse complement.
TTAATAACAGCTCTCTTCTGGTGGGGAGGGTGGCAACTTGTATAATGGAGGAATGAGTTTGACTATGTAGGTTTCCTATATATTGTACTGTTAAATTTAGCTTTTTCCGAGTTTTAATGAATAAGCACATCTAAAAAGCTAATTTGGTCATGTTGAATGTCGTATGTAAATTCTAAGAAATTAGTTAAAGATGAAATATTGGAAATAAAGTTTGAAATAAGCTCACAGGGTCCTTTCCATATAAAAAACATATAATCCTGGCACAGAGTGTACCAGGCAACATTATGTTTAAAAAGATAATTATTAAATAGGAAGTACTTCTCCCAATGTGCCATCACACAATTGGCAAAGCTGCCCCCACAGGGTGACCCCATCGCCACACCTGTCTTTTGGAGGTAGATTTAACCTTCAAACCACATGAAATTGTTTCTCAATACCAAAACAAATAAAGTTTCAACTAAATATATACTGTGTTCTTTGATTTGTCTTTCATGCATAAAATCTCTAATCCATTCGAGACCAGTATCTTGTGGAATCACTGTATATAGGTCCTTAACGTCTACTGTTAAGAATGTATAATCTTGATTGAAAGGAACTCTTCCTAGTTGTTCTAAAAAAACTCCAAGAGTCCTTACAAATTTGATTTTCAGCTGGTATTAAAGGTTTCAAAACACTATCAACGTATTTGGCACATGCGTAAGTGATAGACCCTCTACCATCCACTACAGGCCTAAAAGGGAGGGTCAAAAACACTTTTGTGTATTTTAGGTGTGCCAAATAATGTAGGTATTCTTGGAGAAATAATAGACAAATAATTGTACAAATCCATGCCTATAGAACTTTCTAGGAACAAATCTTGCAATATAGACTTAATTTTACTATAAGCTACATTGAGCTCATTACGACTAACCAATGCATAAGGAGAGTTTACAAGTAACATCATTTTACTTGCATATTTGTCATGGCCCATTAAAACCAATCCACCCCCCTTTGTCAGGCTTCATTGCTCTAATTTTACAATCCTGTAGTAATGTAATAAAATCATACTCACAAGAACTAATATTTTTGATAGTTCTTTTAGTAGTATAAGAACTGTGACAAAGAGCGCATGTCAATTTCACACATCTTTTCAAATAAATTAGCATGTAGGGGAGGATTAAATGAACTAGACACTCTTAGGCAATCGGAACTAATATTAGCTGGTCCTAAAAGTGCATTTAAATTAAGCTTACGAACAAAAAGCTTAAGGTCAATTAGAGTTTTGACCACATTCATGTGAGCATCAGGTACAAAAGAAAACCCTTTAGAAAAAAAATTCAATAATTTCATAAAGCAATTGCAACATAGTAAAATTGTAAATGCAAATGTCGTTGCTATGAGCATTTAAAATCTGGGGCCCCTCATTTGGAAATTCAGTCACCGACTGCGCTGATGGAGTCGGTTTTTCTGACGCCCTCGATTGTTGTTGTTCGAGTTCAATGTTTTCTGTTGATAGCGCTGGCCATTGGAAAAACCCTGTTGCCCACTAGGACCAGTGATTTTCGTACTCAAAATTCCTTTGTTGTTGTACAACAGCACTATATGAGGCATTGGAAAAGTTCTTTTGGTTATTTTTTTCTTTATTTTTTTATTCTTTTCTTTAGTATTCTTTTCTTTAGTATTCTTTTCTTTAGTATTCTTTTCTTTAGTATTCATTATTTTTCATTTTCATTATTTTCATTATTTTTATTATTATTGTCTTTTATTATTGTTTCTTTTATTATTATTGTTGTTTCTTTTATTATTATTGTTTCTTTTATTATTATTGTTGTTTCTTTTATTATTATTTTTTCTTTTATTACTATTGTTGTTTCTTTTGTTATTATTATTATTATTGTTTCTTTTAGTATTATTATTGTTGTTTCTATTAGTATTATTATTGTTGTTTCTATTAGTATTATTATTGTTGTTTCTATTAGTATTATTATTGTTGTTTCTATTAGTATTATTATTGTTGTTTCTATTAGTATTATTATTGTTGTTTCTATTAGTATTATTATTGTTGTTTCTATTAGTATTATTATTGTTGTTTCTATTAGTATTGTTGTTTCTATTATTGTTTCTATTATTGTTTTTATTTGTTTCTATTATTGTTATTATTGTTTCTATTATTGTTTTTATTATTGTTGTTTTTATTGTTATTTTTAGTTTTTATTATTGTTTTTGTTTATTGTTTTTGTTTCTATTGTTTTTATTACTATTGTTTTTATTATTATTATTATTATTATTATTATTGTTATTATTGTTATTATACTTATTGATTCTTTCACTTAGACGAACAACCGGCCCTTGCTGAACATCAGCACCATTATCACTTGTCAAGTCAGTGTCATTATTACTCTGGTGCTCGTTACCTGATGATTCTTGTGGTACAGGGTTTGTACCCAAGGATGAAAAAAAGTACAGTTTTGTACCTACCATAAATGTAGACTTCCGATAGGTATGCATCTGCAGTCATAACATATGGGTTGTCCTGCCTCAGGCAGCCCTTCGGTCAGCCGGATTCCAAAGTCTGGGTCTGGCCTCGGCTGATGTCGCACTTTCCCCGACATCATTGCGTCTGGGGTATAAAAGCATCAGCCGACGCCATTTTCCTCAGTTTTTCTTGCCCCAGATGCCAGGTGCCCTCTAGGAAGGCTAAATTTGGATAAATGCTGAAAAGTTCCAAACATTTGCAAAATTATATACATGTATAAACAAACAAATACACCATAATAGATTCCCCCAGCTAGCTAAAAGAGGGGTAAGTACCCTAGGAACACCACAGAGGGGTAGGAGGGAGGGTAATCCTGACTGCAGATGCATACCTATCGGACATCTACATTTATGGAAGGTACAAAACTGTACTATGTCCTTCAAGGATGCATCTGCAGTCATAACATATGGGTAGAATACCATAGCCAATCTGGGGGAGGAGGTACTAAGAAAAGGATGGTGTAGTTAAGATCCCCTGCAGGACTGCAGTAGCAAAACCTGATCTGGAGTATAAAGGTAGATTGTAATGCTTGGCAAATGTATGCACGGAGCTCCAAGTAGCAGCTTCTAAAATGTCCTTGGTAGCCACCCCTCGTAGGAAGGCTGTAGTGGTGGCCGTGGCCCTTGTGGAATGAGGCCTGATGTTTTCAGGAACTGTCTTTCCATGAAAGGAGTAGCAAAATCGAATGCAATTTCCTATCCATTTTGAAATTGTCTGTTTGGAAATTGCTCTTCCTTGCACCCCAGTAGCATATGCTACAAAAAGTTGGTCAGTTTTTCTGCTAGTTTTTGTTCTGTCCAAGTAGTAGCGTAGTTGTCTGTGTATATCCAGGGTGTGCAAAAGTTTTTCCCCTCTATTCTGTGAATTAGGGAAGAACGTAGGCAAGTGAATAGCTTGGTTCAAGGATACCCTAGATACCACCTTTGGCATAAAAGTAGGATTGGTTCTTAGTGAAACTCTGTCCTGGTGGAAAATAAGAAATGGCTGCACTGCCATTAATGCTTGTAACTCAGATACTCTTCTTGCTGAAGTGATTGCCAGAAGGAATGCAGTTTTCCAAGACAGAAACTGTAGATCCGCTGATGCTGCTGGTTCAAAAAGAGGAAGTGTCAGTTTCTCCAGCACAAAGTTGAGATCCCAAGCAGGTAGAGGGGGTCTTCTTGGAGGTTTAATATTTTTGATCCCTCTCAGAAATTGTCTGAGGAGAGGGTGCGAGAAGATAGGTGGATCCACATTGTATTCTGCTGAAATTGCTGAAGCATGGAAGAATAGGACAGGCCATTGTGGAACAATTCTGCTAAGTATTCTAGGATATGTGTTATGTTTGCCACTGTGACATCTGAGCCTTTTGATGTGCTCGAAATGAGAAATCTCTTCCATTTAGCTGAGTATGTCTTCCTTGTGGAAGGCCTGCGAGCCTCCAAGATAATGTCCTTCACCCTCTGAGATAAAACAGTTGGATTGGGATTTAAGGAATTTTCCAGGCAGTTAGCTGCAATGTTTTCAAGTTGGGATGCAGGGTCTTGAAATTGTTCTGCGTCAGAAGAAGAGGCCATGGGGGGGAGGCCATGATTTTGCCTGAGACATGCTTCTCAATAATGGATACCAGTGTTGCCTTGGCCAGTCTGGAGCTATTAGTATCACTCTTGGCTGTTCCTCCCTGATCTTCAGTAGAACCTTGTACATCAATGGGAGAGGTGGGAAGGCATATACTGTTAGGGCTTTCCAGCTGAAAGAGAGAGAGTCCACCCTCCAAGCTTGTGGGTGGTATGTCCTTGAGCAGAATGTCTTCAGTTGATGGTTGAGTGGGGAGGCGAACAGATCTATCTCCGGCATTCCCCATGTCTTTGCTATGAGTTGGAAGATGTCTGGGTGCAGCATCCATTCGTGTGCATCCATGGTAGTTCTGCTTAAGCTGTCCGCCAGTGTATTTTCTTTCCCTGGCACGAATTGGGACTGTAGTTGGATATTGAGATTCAGGCATAGTTCCCACAGATTCATAGCCATCCGGCATAGGGGTAAGAGTGTGTGCCTCCCTGCTTGTTTATGTACCACATGACCGTGGTGTTGTCTGTCCTTATTGACAAGTGGCCTTGTTGGAAGGGTTTGAAGGCCTCGATTGCATGCCTCACTGCCAGCATTTCCTTTTGGTTTATGTGCATATTAAGCTGTCCTTGAGGCCATAGGCCTTGGATACATTTGCCCTCCATGTGTGCTCCCCAACCTCGGTCTGAGGCGTCCGTGGTGATGGTCTGCCTTGTTTTTGGTTTGTTGAAAGGCAACCCTCTGTTGGACTGGCAGGCCTGAACCCACCACAGGAATTCCTTTTGAAGGCATGGAATGATTGGTATCAAGGTTTCTAAACTGTGACTGTGTTGAGACCATACACTCCTTAGGTACCATTGTAATTTCCTCATATGCAGCCTGGCATGCGGTATCAGAATTATGCAGGATGCCATGTAACCCAGGGCCTGCAGGATTTTCCTTGCAGTAAGCTGAGTTTGTCTTGTCAGAATCATGAAGTAATCTGGAAGTTGTTTTTCTTCTGTGAGAAAGGCCATTTGGGTGGTTGTGTCCAGATCTGCACCCAAAAAGGCTATCCTTTGGGATGGTACTAGTCTTGACTTTTGAATGTTGACTGTGTATCCCAAGGTCTGTAGCAGGTGTATGGCATAGGCCAAGTCCTTTATCAAATTTCCCTTGTTGTCCGCTTGTATTAGGCAGTCGTCCAGGTATGGGTAAATATGAATTCCCTGTAGTCTGCAATGTGCAATTACTGATGCCAGGCATTTCGTGAATACTCTGGGCACAGTAGATAAGCCAAAGGGCAATGCTGAGAATTGATAATGCTCTGATCCTGCAAGAAATCTGAGGTGTCTTCTGCAACTTGGTCGAATAGGGACGTGCAGGTATGCCTCCTTGAGATTTAGAGTCACCAGCCAAGACTCCTTGCCCAACATGGGAAGAAGTTGCTGTAGGGTCAGCATCTTGAATTTTGGTACAATGAGAAGTGTTCAGTGCTGACAGGTCGAGAATAGGTCTCCATTGATTTTCTTTTCTTGGTACAAGGAATAGTCTGGAGTAAAATCCTTGGCCTTGTTCTGAACATGGTACCTTTTCTATAGCTTTCATCTGAAGTAAACTGTTGATCTGTCTTAAAGCCTCTGCCCTCTGATTTGGTGGAAGGTTTGGCATTCCGCTTCTTTATGGCAAAGTGTGGAAGTGGAACTTGTATCCTTTGTCTATTATTTGCAGTGTCCATGCATCCTTTGTAATATAATGCCAGTTTTTTGAGAATAAAGCCAGCTTTCCGCCCAAGGGTGCTTCCAGTTGATCCCTGGTAGGCGGAATCAGAGTTAAGTCATTGAGCCTGTCCTGGTGCAGTGGTTGTTGTTGCTGCTGTTGCACTACTCCTCTGGTTGGCAGGCTGCCACTGATGGTCTCTGTAGGAGCCCTTCGATTGACCTCTGCCTCTAGGGCGCCTGTTCCTGCCTCTCTGGGCTCTGTCCGAGTCTGGAAAGGACCAATTCTTAGTAGGCCAGTTTCTGCTGAATCTCGGTGGTTGTACTTGCAGGAAATCTTTAACTGTTTGCACAGATTTTGCCTTTTCTTCAACCTTTTTTAAGATCTCCTGAGTAGAGGAGCCAAATAAATTTTGTTTCTCCATTGGAGCATCCAGGAGTTTAGCTTTAACATGGTCTGGCAAAGATTGTTCCTTCAGCCAGGCATGCCTACGAATAACTACCCCAGTCATAGCTGATCTAAATGAAGCCTCCAGTGCATCATAGCCACATTTTAAGAAATGATTACTAACCTGTTGTAAATTGTGTACCAAATCCTGAAGGGATTTACGGTCTAGGGGTTCAGGAGAAGAAAGTTTCTTATTCAGTTAATCTAACAAATACTCTTGGTACTGTATCATATGAAATTGACAATTTAATGCCCTGACAGAAAGAGTTGCAGAAGTATACACCTTCTTTCCCCATCTCTCTAAAGCTCTAGACTCTCTTTCAGAGGGTAGAGGATTTTTGGCAGTAGCGGCCGCAACCCCTTTAGGGCCCTGAGAAATAGTTTCTGGGTCTGCAGAATGGGCTTTATACAGATGGAAATGAGACTCCGGGACCCTGTAGTACCTATAAGGTTTGGCAGGGGCCGGAGTAAGAGTATCAGGGGCTGTACTGACATCATTGTACACATCATCAATTACATTCAGAACAGGAGGTATAGCTAAGGGCCTATGTTGAGGCAAATGCAAAAAGGTCCTTAATCTTTTTCTAGAATCAGAGAAATCCTGACCTTGCCATTGCTCTCATGGAGTGTAGAGTCTCACCAAAGGAAAACTCTTCAGGAGGGGAGGCCGAAGGGATAGATTCCTCAGCATCTGAATCCTCATAAGGCGAGTAAGCCCCTTCCTGGTGGTCTGACAACTCAGACCCATCTGTGGAATCCTCTGAAGAGTGTGGGTCAGAGGGGTCAATCCTGGGCCTTTTGTCCGGAGGAGGGTGAGGCCCTGTCTGGGTGAGGTTGTGAACCCCTAATTAAGGAAATAAGGTCCTCAGCAAGGCTGAGGATCTGTGAACTAGAGGAAGACCTCTGGGAGGTAGTTTTGGTAGGCAAAGCTTTAGATAGTTTGGCAGCTTTAGCCCTTGAAAAGGCCTTAATGGACATGGAAACTGGAGGCCTAGCTGCCCCACGTGCAGGAGTAGAAATGTCCAAAGGTATGGTGTCGGACATTTCCTGAACACTGCATTCGGTAGGAAGTTCTGTAGCCGACTCAGCCGGGGCCTCCCAGGCCTCGGTGGTCGGATGTATGGTTTCAGAAGAAGGAATCTCCGAGGACTCTGTTTCAGCCGAAACAGAGACACTCGCGGTAGGCCTAGCCGTGGTTTCAGCCGAAACCGCGGGCCGCGAGTGTCTGTCCTTTTCCTTGCGTCTTTTCACCATATGCGAAGTCGGAGTCTCCGACGGAATTTTATAAGCAAAAGCGGCTCCAAAATATTCCTCTGCAAACTCCGACCGACGTCTAAGAGTTCGTCAGTTGAAGGAAGCACAGGCTAAACAGGACGATACGTCGTGGTCTGGGCCTAAGCAAGGAAGGCAGTAGGAATGGAAATCCTTATGAGGTATTTGTTTCCCACAAGTTAAACAATTACTTACTTTGTCTGACATCGGCTGAGGCAAGAAAGAGTCCCCAACGGGGTACTTAGCTTTTTCCGAAGTCTTCGGTAGCTGAATTCACTGGATCTGACCGACCGGCACTTGCGAACAGCTTCTGCTTCAGGCACCGCGCGGCAAGAAAGACTGTGGAAAATGGCGTCGGCTGATGCTTTTATACCCCAGACGCTCTGACGTCGGGGAAAGTGGAAAGTACAGTTTTGTACCTACCATAAATGTAGATGTTCGAGGATCCCCATTGCTGCAGTCCTTACTACTGGGTATAGTCCGCATCCAGAGATGTCAGAAGACCCTAAAAAGACAAGGCCCAAAATACCTGCACCAAAAATATGTACAATATATACAAGAATATATACAAAAATATAAGCATGTAACCTCACCTACACAACCACCCCAAACACAGACATCTACATTTATGGTAGGTACAAAACTGTACCCCCATTGCTGCAGTCCAGGCTGGCAAATCATAAAGAAGCAGGAGCTGACAACATGCCTTGCAAAACAGCTGTGGCAAAACCAGCCCTAGACTTAGAGTAGATAGGAAGGTGATAATGCTTAGAGAAAGTATGCACTGAACTCCAAGTAGCTGCTTCCAAAATATCCTTAGTTGCCACCTAGTGGAATGAGGCCTAATCCCAGCTGGAATCTCCTTGCCATGATGGGAATAACAAAATGCAATGCAAAAGCCAATCCACCTAGAAATAGTCTGTTTTGACACAGGCTTGCCCTGTGAACTCAAAGCAAAAGAAACAAACAACTGCTGAGACTGCCTGAAATCCTTAGTCCTGCTTAATGCCTGTGTACATCTAAAGTGTGCAAAATCTTTTCCCCTTTATTTTGGGGGTCTGCATAAAAGGTAGGCAAATGAATAGTTTGGTTTAAAGCCACACTAGAAACCACCTTAGGCATAAAGGAAGGATTAGTACGTAATGATACCCTATCCTTATGGAAAATCAAAATGGCTCTACTGCCATAAGGGCCTGCAACTCAGACACCCTTCTTGCAGAAGTAATAGCCAACAGAAAAGCAGTCTTCCATGACAAGTATTTCAATTCAGCATGAGATCCCAAGCAGGTAGGAGCTCTACGCTGGGGTCTTATATTCAATGGTGGGTCACAATCATAGTGAGCTGAAATTGCTGCAGCATGAATCTTAATGGAAGAGAAGGACAAACCTTTGTCCAATAACTCAGTAAGATATTGAAGAGCCACACTCAAATTAGGCTCAGAAACCTGCAAATTCTTTGCTGTACTCCAAAATAAAAATCTCTTCCATTTTGTCTTCTAGCTTCCATAATCACATCTAAAACTTGTTTAGGAAGTTGAGACCTGCTGTGTTTCAACCCAGAATATGCCAGGCTGTTAGATGAAGAGAGTGAAGCTTGACATTGAGCAGATGACCATCCTTCTGAGATAACAGATGAGGAATCAGAGGTAAAGGCCATGGAGGCTTCCTTACCAGACTCCGTAGTAGTGGGTACCAGTGTTGCCGAGGCCAGTCTGGAGCTATCAAAATCATCCTTGGCCTGTCTTGTCTGACCTTTAATAGCACCTTTGGAAGAAGAGGCAGAGGAGGAAAGGCATACACATGAAGGTTTTTCCAACTGAAAGACAGAGCATCCACTTTCCAAGCTGTGTGATGAAACCCCTTTGTGCAATACTGTGGCAGCTGGTGGTTTAGTGAGTCCCCATGACACTGTCAATTTTGAAATACATGAAGATCCAGTTTCGGATCCATGATTTGTCTGCTTAACACATCTGCTAAGGAGTTCTGTGCTCCTGGCAGAAACCTTGCCTGAAGAGTAGTTGCAAAGCTAGCGCAGTCTCCCATAAAATCATTGCTTGCCTGCATAGAGGATAAGAATGTGTTCCCCTTGTTTGTTGATGTACCACATGACAGTTGTGTTGTCTGTTAGAATCAACACCTGCCCTGGAAGAAGTAACTCCTTGTAAGCCATTAATGCAAACTGACTGCTAAAATCTCCTTCATGTTGATATGTAGATGCTGTAGTCTGGCAGGCCACTTGTCTTGTATCCACTTTCCATTTAGATGAGCTCCCAAGCAATGTCCGAGGCATCTGTCGTTAAAATTCCCTTGTTTAGGTGACATTCCTGAGCCCACCACAAAAATTCTTTTTGAAGGCAAGGTATTATTTGAATGACAGTGTCCAAATCCTGGCAGTGCTGTGTCCATACATTTTGAGATACCATTGTAGCTTCCTCATATGCAGTTTGGCATTGGGAAGCACCAGAATACAAGATGCCATGAACCCTAATGCTTGAAGGACTGTCCTTGCAGTCAGCACGGACTGATGAGATAGTTGATGGAAGTAAAGTGACAGACTCTTTTGTTTGTCCGGGTTAAAAAGGCCATCTGGGCTGCTGTATTCAGTCTCACACCCAGAAAGCACATGTCTTGAGAGGGTACTAGACTGTAGGCATCTTAGCACTGCTATAACATATTCCAGATGCTGTAGGAGGTCTTCCTTTTCTCGAGCCAGAATCAGGCAGTCAAGTAAGGATAGGATAGATTGAATTTTGAAGCCTGAAGTAAGCTATCACTGGAGCCAGAACCTTGAGAACTGATAATGAGAATTTCATACTTCCTGCAACTTAGTCTTATAGGCACATCCTTGAGATGAGATCCAGGATTACCATCCAAGTGATCTTTGCCCAGGAGGCAAAAGCTGTTGTAACGTGAAGGGTTCCTCCTTGAGAGAAAAAGTTACCATCCCAGTGATCTTGCCAGCAGAGGCAAAGCTGCTGTAACGCCAACATCTTGAACTTGGGAATGTCCAGAAAAGTGTTGAGGAGAGATAAATCCAAAATTGGTCTCCCGTTGTTCCCCTTCTTTGGTACAGGAACAGGCAAGAATAAAAAATCCTAGGCCTTTCTGATACAGGGACTGGCTGAATAGCCCCCATCGAGAGTAACTGAGAAACTTGCTTGTGAGCCTCCTTTCTTTGTGGAGGAGCATTGTATGGAAATAAAATCTGTAACCGTGGTGAAGCATATCCAACACCCATTTGTCTTGAGTAATTAAATCCCAATTTTCTTTGAAAAGAGACAGTCTTCTAGACTGAGAATCATAAGCAGGATATGTCCACCCCTTAGCAGGCCAATTTATAGACTTAGCTTTGTCTAAACAACACATCAGACTGTAAAGCATCCAAATCCTGTTGTCTTAACATGCTCAGCTAAATTCTGATCCTTCAACCAGGCATGAAGAACAGAACTAGTAGCAGCCACCCCAGGAGCCTGTACAGCATCAAAACCACATTGCAAAGAATGCTTACCCACTTGTTCAGACATAACCAAAAATCCAGCAACTTTACACTCAATACCTTCCGCCAAAGCATCCACCTTAGATTTTAATTGTGAAAGGAGATAATTCTGATATTTTAGCATGTGAAACTGTCAATTCAACGCTCTCATGGCTAGTGTGGAAGAAGGATACACTTTTTCCCCACCTATCCAAAGCCCTTGCCTCTTTATCAGTGGGAACAGGATTTTTAACCACAGAGGCCTTAACACCTTTAGGCCCTTGAGAAATAGTTTCCACCCTATAATACCTATCAGGCTTAACAGGAGCAGGAGGCAAAGAGTCAGGGTTCAGTGAAGCCTCTGCAAAACATCTTCCACCACATTCAACACAGGAGGAATAGCTAAGGGCCTATGCTGGGGTAAAACAAGATTCCTAAGCCTTTTCCTGGAATCAGAGTAATCCTGGCCTTCACATTTAAAGTGCTCCCTCATGGAATGCAGAATCTCTGAAAATGAGAAATCCTCAGGAGGAGAAGCTGTAGGAGTGGAATCATTCACATCAGAATCAGAATAAGTAGGATACTCCTGCAAGTCTTCTGCAGAAGACTCTGAAGCCTCTGAACACTGTTCAAAACTATCAAACTCGGTTCCACCCTAGGCCTCTTATCATCTAATCATAGTAATCAAATCTTCTGCCATTTTAAGCATATGTTTCTTAGGAACAGAACCGAAATGCTAGGAGAAGCCCCACTGAAGCTGAACTAGCCTCTCTCTCAAAGAAGTTTTGGCAACAGAAGAGAGCTCTAAACTACCTTGGGAAGAACAGTTACCTGAGAGCCCCCTCAGCCTGGCCTACCTCCTGAGAAGGCACATCCTGTAACAGTAAAGTTTCTGCCTGAGACTCCATGGAAAACTCTGGCAAAACCTCTGGCTCCACTGAGCCTTCTAAAGAACAAACACTAACCTGGCACAGTCTAACCTCCTTCAGGCCCTAAACAAGGTATACACAAGGTATGGTAATCCCCCTGAGGTATCTGTTTCCCACAAGAAATACAGTTATTCACTTTTTCTGACATCCGTTAAATACTGAGGCAAGAAAAAAAAAAAAAATGTTCCCACGGAGTACTTAGCCAACTCTGTTCGGTCTGAAACGAAATATTTCAGCCAACCAACCTGCAAAAAAACTGCTTTTGCATCGGACCATGCGGCAAAAAGACTAATACTCTGGTATTATTCACTGGATGCGGACTATACCCAATAGTAAGGACTGCAGCAATGGGGAACGAAGAACATCATCAGCTGAGGCCAGACCCAGACTTTGGAATCCGGCCGACCGAAGGGCTGCCTGAGGCAGGACCACCCATATGTTATGACTGCAGATGCATCCTTGAAGGACATCCACTGGTGGTCTAGGGTAGGCCTTACCCTCTTGGTATTGTTGCAAATCTCTAGCTCTTTTTTTCTTCTTACCATTTAATAATTTGCACATAGATGCCTCAATACTAGTAAAAATGCGTTTATAATCATAATTGTATTGTAAAAAATCTGGATGAGATATATGTTCCAAAATTTCCAATTCGCTCTTTAAAGAAATCATTTCAGTTTTGTATTGATTTACTAGAACCGTAATAAATTCAAAACCTTGTTTGTTAAAGAGCTCCAATAAAGTCTTGTGAAAGTCCGATCCTTCCACTAGACCCACTGGATATCTCCATTGCCTTAGGCCCTTAGGAATGATTTTCTTACTCAAGCACACTCCCAAGTAAGAAACCTCCAACTGAACTTTCCTGCATTTATACAATTTATTGTCAAACTCGTTTATACTTGTCAAAATATTGTCCACTACTGCCTCATCTTCTTGTAATGTTATATTAGGCACAGCTTGAGAAAATGTGTACTTATTCTCTAAAAAGTTAGTCAAAGTAGGCAAAGATGCGTTACCCGTTTGTCAAGATGGACAAACGTTATTTACACTTGAAACAGGCTGCCCACCTTGCCTATTATCCATATTCAACCCTCTGGTATTGGATACGTCAGGTCCAGGTAGTTGACGGTTTACTGCCAAACTGCCATTATTATTAGCTTCTCCCGACTCGTTCCTCTCTTGATTCTGTATCTGAGAAACGCCATTTGCTACTAAATTGCTGCCATTTGAAAAGTAGTCCATGCGTTGCGTTAATGCTTCCATGCGACCCAACAGCACTTGAATTAGTGCTGTCAAATTCCCATCGGCGTTCGCCTCACCGGAAATAGCATTTGTTGCATTAACAGAACTGGGGCTTGTCGCAGTAACAGTTGCATTAACAGCTTTCCTTGTAGAACTGTCAGTCCCAGTACTAATAGGCTCCACTTGCGAAAATAAAGATAAAGATCCTTGAGAAGCTGCCAGTAAGTCGCTTGCCATATTATCGAAAACTGCTACAAACAAACTAAACTTTAAACTTAAACCACACAGAGGCAGCGAGTAAACTGGTAGCTACAAACAGACAAAATGATTTATTGTGTTAGCGCTTTCGGAGGGGTTAATACCCTTCCTTCATCAGACAATTCAATACACAAATTAACCTTCCTTATATAGCTATAACATGATTACTAAGTGACATCATTATAATCAATTAAGAGATCAGTTGAGCATGCAAAGCACTTGGCAAACCTGGAGCCTAGAGTTTTACTTTCACCAAGCTTTAAAACTAAATAAGCCCATAAAAATCTAGTCATACATATTTCAATGCACATTTACAAAATTCAGCTAAATAAAAATGAATTAACAAATATGTAATTCATTAAATAGTAGATACTGCAAATGGTAGCAAACTAATAACATTTTAAAAACCTTCTAAAATCCATTTAATATACAAAAATGTTATAAGTATAATAAATACTAATTTCATCTATCATATCACAGATATAAAATTCCTAAATAACTAATCTTATTAACTTTATGAATATAAATATATATGAACTGTTTAAAAATTATTGTTGTTATTTATGAATTAATAAGTACACTAAAATTGTAATGTTTACAAAACATGTTAAATATCTTATTCTTTATGTACTCTAACTTAACATGTTTTATACATTATGTGAATTTTAACTTGTATAAAATTTTTTTAAAAACCAAAACATAATCAAAGTTATCTTTTCAACGCTAATTTTCTAAGCACACATTTTATGGAAACAAACTCATTAAGGCCAGGATGGACATAAGCTATAGTTCTAATCTGCCAATAAAGTTCGTGGCATTCTAAATCTAATTGCCACGGACTACCCCTAGGATCTGGTGTCACCTGATGTAATACTACAAACCTAAAACTATGATTAGGGTTATTAGCCAAATGTCTTGCCAAAGCATTATTATTGTCCCGTTTAGTTATTACGTATTGGTGTTCGTAAATACGCCGTCTCAATTCCCTTTCGGTTTTACCTATGTAAAACGCAGGACAATCTTGGCATAGGACACAGTAAACTACTGCTTTAGATAAACATGAGTGTTTACCTTGGACCTTGTAATGAACATTCCTGATTATTACCTCCTTATCAATACACAAAAACTTACATTGGTTACATCTTCCACACTTAACCATTCCTTTATTGTGACCATTAAACTTTTTTGTAGGACATTCAAGTAGTGCCTTAATGTTAGGACCTCTTCTATAGGTGATTTTCAGTTTATCACCCAATAATTTACTCAAACTGATATCTTCCTTAATTAAAACCCAATTTTTATTAATAATTTCTCTAATTAAAATACTGTCTGAATTGTAAGTACATAAAAAACTTGTGTGGAAGTTATCAACTTTTACAGATAACATCTATGTTTGGGCTGACTGCTCTAATAATATCATCAGATGTACTTAACAGGGGGTTAAAAACACGAATGTTCCCATCTGGAATCTATGTTTATCAAAAGAGGCTATCCTGTTTCTTTAATCAAAGAAATTTCTTTTGAGGTTATTAATAAAAGAAATTCAGGATTTTTTAAGCCCCTTTTAAGTACATCTGATATTATTAGAGCAGTCAGCCCAAACATAGATGTTATCTGTAATAAAGTTGAGAACTTCCACACAAGTTTTTTATGTAGTTACAATTTAGACAGTATTTTAATTAGAGAAATTATTAATAAAAATTGGGTTTTAATTAAGGAAGATATCAGTTTGAGTAAATTATTGGGTGATAAACTGAAAATCACCTATAGAAGAGGTCCTAACATTAAGGCACTACTTTGTCCTACAAAATAGTTTAATGGTCACAATAAAGGAATGGTTAAGTGTGGAAGATGTAACCAATGTAAGTTTTTGTGTATTGATAAGGAGGTAATAATCAGGAATGTTCATTACAAGGTCCAAGGTAAACACTCATGTTTATCTAAAGCAGTAGTTTACTGTGCCCTATGCCAAGATTGTCCTGCGTTTTACATAGGTAAAACCGAAAGGGAATTGAGACAGACAGCGTATTTACGAACACCAATATGCAATAACTAAACGGGACAATAATAATGCTTTGGCAAGACAATTGGCTAATAACCCTAACCATAGTTTTAGGTTTGTAGTATTACATCAGGTGACATCAGATCCTAGGGGTAGTCCGTGGCAATTAGATTTAGAATGACACGAACTTTATTGGCAGATTAGAACTATAGCTTATGTCCATCCTGGCCTTAATGAGTTTGCTTCCATAAAATGTGTGCTTAGAAAATTAGCGTTGAAAAGATAACTTCGTTTATGTTTTGGTTTTTAAAAAATTTTTATACAAGTTAAAATTCACATAATGTATAAAACATGTTAAGTTAGAGTACATAAAGAATAAGATATTTAACATGTTTTATAAACATTACAATTTTAGTGTACTTATTAATTCATAAATAACAATTAACAATAATTTTTACAGTTCATATATATTTATATTCATAAAGTTAATAAGATTAGTTATTTAGGAATTTTATATCTGTGATATGATAGATGAAATTAGTATTTATTATACTTATAACATTTTAGTATATTAAATGGATTTTAGAAGGTTTTTAAAATATGTTATTAGTTAGCTACCATTTGCAGTATCTACTATTTATTTAATGAATTACATATTTGTTAATTCATTTTTATTTAGCTGATTTTTGTAAATATGTGTATTGAAATATGTATGACTAGTTTTTATGGGCTTAGTTTTAAAGCTTGGTGAAAGTAAAACTCTAGGCTCCAGCAAGTGCTTTGGATGCTCAATTGATCTCTTAATTGATTATAATGATGTCACTTAGTAATTATGTTACAGCTATAAAAGGAAGGTTAATTTGTTTATTGAATTGTCTGATGAAGGGAGGGTATTAACCCCTCCGAAAGCGCTAACACAATAAATCATTGTCTGTTTGTAGCTACCAGTTTACTCGCTGCCTCTGTGTGGTCCTTGTAAAATCTACTCGACACTCAACTGTATCTCTCAACTTTGCAGCACAAGAAATGTGGAACATTTATTGGGGGGGGGGACAAAACCAGGGACACATTTTAAACATTGCCTGTATAATCTTGGAAAGTTGCTAGAATAAAATGATGCGTTACCACCATACATTGCACTGCCAAGTCTTGAACCCAGTAGCCTGTACAAAACAGTCAGAGCAACATACCACTAGTGCAAATCAGCTGTTTTGTGAAAGAGGAAGACAAATGGCTACCATTTAGTGAATTCAATTCTCACCATAACTGTCAACCTCTTGGCACAAAACAACTGGACAAAGCCAGTAATGGGGGAATACAGCCCTCAAAACATATTTCAGTGAATTCTGTTCTCACCATAGCTTTCAACCTTGGCACAAAAAACCTGGACAAAGTCAATAATGGGGGAATACAGTCCCAAAAATAGGGACATATTTCAATTAATCTTATAAACTTAGAAAATTGCTAGAATAAAAGGTTTTGTTTTACTGTGTACTTTCTGAAGAATATGAAGTCTGAAATTCAAATGCCTGTCAATTTTACTTATTTAATATTTGTTAACCAGGAAAGTCTGACTTAGA
This sequence comes from Protopterus annectens, assembly GCF_019279795.1. NCBI lineage: Eukaryota > Metazoa > Chordata > Ceratodontiformes > Protopteridae > Protopterus > Protopterus annectens. The sequence goes on along the minus strand of NC_056750.1, from coordinate 875,351,549 downwards.
ACAAAAGGCAATTTTCAGCAGAGACCCAGGGAGAAATACTGCAGAAACATGTCTTTGTAACATGGGAGGACACCAGAGCAAACCCACATACAGGGAGGACACGCAAATGCCACAAAGAAAGCATCCCAACCAAGAACCAAACCTGAGAACCTCTAGCTGTTAGGCAACAATGCTGCCACTGCACCATCAACTATTTAAGGAATTAAAAATTCAGAAACCACAGATTTTCTGGGGAACAGAACAAAATAGGACGCAAAAATCTGCAAAAGTTTCATAAATGGTGGTGGGGAGGGAATTCAGACTGTTACCTACACCCAGTATCACCACCAGCAGGTATCCTGAGTTCCCTATAGCCACCAATACAAATAGACTGGGGCATTTTACACACACGGTCTGCTGAATCCGGACTGGTACGGCAGCAGTCTGGATCCACTTTCTATGCAGGTTAAGAGGATTTAATGGACTGTACCACTGTGGTTCACAGCTGGGGGGGGCCTGCAGTCCGATATCATGAGCCGCCACTGAAGAAAGCGGTAGTAGCTGGAATACCTAAGGAGGGTACAACTCCATCGGATCCAGCTTCATACAGGCCCATTTCAATACTAAATTATAAAGTGTTTATGTCGACAATGGCTAAAAGAATGGCAAAAGTAATGCCAGACGTGATAGATATGGATCAATGCAGTTTTGGGGTGGAGAGGCAAACATTTGACATTAATAGAACAGTCATGATCCAGAGGGAAGAGGAATGTAAGAAAATAATACTGTTCGTGGTAGGTCTTGATGCAGACAAAGCATTTGACAGAGTAAGCTGGGACTTCAGCAGAGCAATGGAAGCATTTGCATTCCCTGATAAAAGTATAAGGTCGATTAGGACAACATATAAAGAATCCAAGGCGAAAATTCAAGTGGGTGGGGTCCTCTCCAATAATCTCTGCTTGAGCAGAGGAACCAGGCAGGGTTGTCCACTTTCCCCTTTATTTGCATTATATTTAAAGCCACTGGCAAAGAAAATAAGGGACTTAGAAATTCAAGGCTATAATTGGTATGGTAGTCAAGAAAAGCTGGCTCTACTTGCAGATGACTTATTTTATACCGGACAAAACCAGAAAGGGACATTACAGTGCTGTGGAACATTTGGAGACAGTTTCAAAATCTTTTCAGGATAGAAAATTAAAAAGCTAAGGTGATAGCGATAAATTATGACATACAAACTGGTCCAGCAATATCCATATTCATGAGGACATGATAAATGAAAAAGTATTTAGGAGTATGATTAAAAATTATACTGTTGTGGCAGCTAAGGATATGTGGGAAGAGACTAAACAAAAAGTAATACAAGAACTGAGAAAATGGAAGCTCTGTTATAATATACAAACAGTTAAAATGTTTTTACTCTCTTTAGATCTTCTACACTGCTCAGTCATATTTTTAAATCAACCAGAGGACAAGTTGTGGATAGCAATTATAAAAGATCTGAAACATTTTATCTGGGAGAGGAACAGGGCAAGAGTCAAGAGACAACAGAATCAGATTGGAATTACCCGAGTTGAAGGGGTATTTCTGTGCAACACAGTTAAGGCTCCTATACACAGCACAAGCAGAAAACTATAATTCAAAGTTGAAAGAGATTATGATTAAACGGGAAGGGGGAGAGCTCAAGTAACAGGGAGACACTGGGATTTTGGCTGCAGACCTTTAAGGAGAAAAATAATCGTACAGAATATTACATTTCGTAAAGTAGCAGAAAGTCTAGGAACTAAGCCAACACGGGAATGGAGAAAAGAAATTCTACCAATAGGGATGACTGCAATCAGGGATAAAGACAATAGGTGAGGGGGTGAGAGAATATATTGAAGAAAACTGGCAAAAGCACCAAGGCACTGGGAGCAAATAACTAGAGAGAGGGAAAGGTTACAGAATGGAAAGACATCAAGAATTATTTGGACTGCAGGCTAGAGGTGCCCTCTATATCAAAGACTGATAAGAGTATATGCAAAGAGAAAGAAATAGGGGGATCCTGAATGAAACACCAGCACTGGTAGAGTTTTTGGTAGAAACCGCAATAGAAGTTGCCATTATGAAAGGAATAATTAGTACAACATATAAAATACTGCATAACTATAAGAATCAAATCAGAGGAGGTTAAGGAAGCATTGGGGAGAGAGATTGGATCAGCAGTTCACAAAGAAACAATGAGGGGACAAATGTCTCCCAAACATGCAACAAAATCTAGAAGATTTAGGATCTTTGCCTGGAAGTGTTCACACATGCATTATTAAACCCCAAACAGACTTCAAAACATTTTTTCCTCCGGTAGACAGCAAATGTTGGAGGTGTGATGGGGAAGAAACAGGTAACCAGGAACACATTTTCTGGGAGTGTAATGACTTGGCAGACTTTGCAAACTGCTCTGTTGAAGATACTGGGTGAGCAAATTGTTGTAACTAGAGAAATTATTTTTTTGAGCTATTATACAGAATCATAATTGCCTAGACATAGCAAGGCCTTGCTGAGTAATTATGATAGCCGCCAAAAAAGCAATTCCTAGAAAATGGAAATCAAAATCTAAACCTCCTGTATGAGAAATAACGAAGATAGTAACGCAGATAAAACAACTGGTATTGGGATCATTAGAAAATGGTAGGGGGAAATGGAAAACGTGGGCTCAATACATGCAGAGGAGGACCGAGGTTTAAAAAGTGAGGATTTGAATGAGCTATGTAATGGTTAACAACGATTGGATGTGTTGTGATAGTATTTGCAGATACAGTTGTGTCAGCACATTTGGAATTTATGTTTGCAACACAGTTTGTCTCTCTACGGTTTATTTTCATTTATATAAATGTAACATTGCCTATATCCTACATAAAATGTAATAAAGATGTTTCCAGTTTTAAAAAATGCAAACAAACTGGTGTTATTTACCTTTAAGAAGGTGATAAATATATACATTACTGTACTACACATCCCACCAGTCAGAATATCCAAGTACTAGAAGACATCCCATTCTTGATATTAAATATAATTACCGATTAAACTATAATTTCAGGTGATATTAGCAACTCTCATAATTTAAATATCTGACTTTCCCATTGCTAGTATGAACCTCTTTGGATTTTCATAACTCATCTCAACACCAGCTAGTTAAGACAAATAATAACCAAGGTTCCATCCTGGACTTGATTTCACATACAAGTAAATTTACTGAAGATAGCACCCTTCCTATCCAAGTGACTATCTGTTAGCATACACCCATAGATTTCCCCATATCCAAAGATCATAAATACAAAATGACCTGCAACCTATCAAATTTCAGCTAACAGTCACTTCTTGAAATACTGAAATCAATGAAATGGTCTGTGCTAAAATCTCTAGCTCTTGATGATGCAGTAAATAATTACTTTATTTCTTGACACCCGCAGAGTAGTGCCCGTTTGTGCAAAAAATCAAATCTAGCCATGCTCCAGAGCCATTAACGCCAAGTAAACAAGGAGTGATACAGACAAGGCATGGGAAGACGTATAAAACCAGTACATAACTTTAGGCAACCACCATAGGATCAAAAAACAAAACAAAAAAAACTTAAATTTATATAAATCATTTTTATACTGGTCTACAAGCCAATCCTAATCTATCTCGTTCCTCAACAGCCACAATCACACAATTCCTAATACACCACCTCTATACATCCTCATTTACATCCCCCCTCACCCCATTCCTAATACACCACCTCTATACATCCTCATTTACATCCCCCCTCACACCATTCACAATACACCACCTCTATACATCATTTACATCCCCCCCACCCCATTCCTAATACACCACCTCTATACATCCTCATTTACATCCCCCCTCACACCATTCCTAATACACCACCTCTATACATCCTCATTTACATCCCCCCACACACCACCTCTATACCTCCTCATTTACATCTCCCCTCACACCATTCCTAATGCACCACCTCTATACATCCTCATTTACATCCCCCCTCACACCATTCCTAATACACCACCTCTATACATCCTTATTTACATCCCCCTCCTCCCATTCCTAATACACCACCTCTATACATCCTCATTTACATCCCCCTCACACCATTCCTAATACACCACCTCTATACATCCTCATTTACATCCCCCCTCACACCATTCCTAATACACCACCTCTATACATCCTCATTTACATCCCCCCTCACACCATTCCTAATACACCACCTCTATACCTCCTCATTTACATCCCCCCTCACACCATTCCTAATGCACCACCTCTATACATCCTCATTTACATCACCCCCTCTCACCATTCCTAATACACCACCTCTATACCTCCTCATTTACATCCCCCTCACACCATTCCTAATACACCACCTCTATACATCCTCATTTACATCCCCCCTCACACCATTCCTAATGCACCACCTCTATACATCCTCATTTACATCCCCCCTCTCACCATTCCTAATACACCACCTCTATACCTCCTCATTTACATCCCCCCTCACACCATTCCTAATACACCACCTCTATACATCCTCATTTACATCCCCCCTCACACCACCTCTATACATCCTCATTTACATCCCCCCTCACCCCATTCCTAATACACCACCTCTATACATCCTCATTTACATCCCCCCTCACACCATTCCTAATACACCACCTCTATACATCCTCATTTACATCCCCCCTCACACCACCTCTATACCTCCTCATTTACATCCCCCCTCACACCATTCCTAATGCACCACCTCTATACATAGGTTCACAGGCTGGTACTGAGCTATCTGCCCAAAGGCAAGTATTAGCCCAGCCACGTTGTGCGGTATTCACCGCCCCTTTAGTAGCTCCCTAGACCCTTGTACTAGCATCTAGTACCCTTGGCCCCAATCTAGTAGTGCTGTTGGTGTAATCACTGGTGTGAACTTTCTGTTACTCATCCACTCATCAAGGTTCCTCTTGAAGAGTGATAGTGAGGGGCTCTGTCTTATGTAGATCGACCCTGTTCCATAGTAAGGGAAGCCTCTGCAAAGGGAATCTATCCCTCCAGCATGTTCTATTCATTGTTGTGTTGAGGTTTATATCCATAGAGCGTGTAGCTCAAGTAGATTTGGTTTTGCTAAGATGGAGCATGTTCAACAATTATGGGTTGGACATGGCTCTGTACGTTAGACAGAGATTGCCTCTGAGAAAGCGGTATGCAACAGAGAACAGTCTTAGCTTTTTCAATCGTGCTGCATAGGACAACTATTTGAGGCCAGTAATTCTCTTGGTTAGGTACACCTCTATGGTCTCTCCAGCTGCTGGAGATGTCTAGCCAGGTACATTCCAATTGGTGCATTGTACTCAATAAGGGGTCTGATGAGGGAAGAGTAGAGGGGCGCCATTACATCCTTAGATCTTGATGTGAACCCTCTCATGATCAGATAGGTCACATAGAAGGATTTTCTAACCACTTTGGCAACATGGTTATCAAAGGAAAGCTGGCTATCTACTTGGGTCCCTAGATCCCTTATTTCTCCTCATTTACATCCCCCCCCTCACACCATTCCTAATGCACCACCTCTATACCTCCTCATTTAGATCCCCCCCACACCATTCCTAATGTACCACCTCTATACCTCATTTACATCCCCCCTCACACCATTCCTAATACACCACCTCTATACCTCCTCATTTACATCCCCCCTCACACCACCTCTATACATCCTCATTTACATCCCCTCACACCATTCCTAATACACCACCTCTATACATCCTCATTTACATCCCCCTCTCACCATTCCTAATACACCACCTCTATACCTCCTCATTTACATCCCCCCTCACATCATTCCTAATGCACCACCTCTATACCTCCTCATTTACATCCCCCCTCACACCATTCCTAATGCACCACCTCTATACCTCCTCATTTACATCCCCCTGACACCATTCCTAATACACCACCTCTATACATCCTCATTTACATCCCCCTCACACCATTCCTAATACACCACCTCTATACATCCTCATTTACATCCCCCCTCACACCATTCCTAATGCACCTCTATACCTCCTCATTTACATCCCCCCTCACACCATTCCTAATGCACCACCTCTATACCTCATTTACATCCCCCCTCACACCATTCCTAATGCACCACCCCTATACCTCATTTACATCCCCCCTCACACCATTCCTAATGCACCACCCCTATACCTCATTTACATCCACCCTCACACCATTTGTAATGCACCACCTCTATACCTCCTCATTTACATCCCCCCCTCACACCATTCCTAATGCACTACCTCTATACCTCCTCATTTACATCCCCCCCACACCATTCCTAATACACCTCAATACCTCATTTACATCCCCCTCACACCATTTGTAATGCACCACCTCTATACCTCCTCATTTACACCCCCCTCACACCATTCCTAATGCACCACCTCTATACCTCCTCATTTACATCCCCCCCACACCATTCCTAATACACCACCTCTATACATCCTCATTTACATCCCCCTGACACCATTCCTAATACACCACCTCTATACATCCTCATTTACATCCCCCCTCACACCACCTCTATACATCCTCATTTACACCCCCATCACGCGCTTCCGAATACACCACCTGAATACATCCTCATTTACATCCCCCTCACACCATTCCTAATACACCACCTCTATACATCCTCATTTACATCCCCCTCACACCATTCCTAATACACCACCTCTATACATCCTCATTTACATCCCCCCTCACACCATTCCTAATACACCACCTCTATACCTCCTCATTTACATCCCCCCTCACACCACCTCTATACATCCTCATTTACACCCCCCTCACACCATTCCTAATACACCACCTCTATACATCCTCATTTACATCCCCCTCACACCATTCCTAATACACCACCTCTATACATCCTCATTTACATCCCCCTGACACCATTCCTAATACAACACCTCTATACATCCTCATTTACATCTCCCCTCACACCATTCCTAATACACCACCTCTACACCTCCTCATTTCCATCCCCCCTCACACCACCTCTATACATCCTCATTTACACCCCCCCTCACACCATTCCTAATACACCACCTCTATACATCCTCATTTACATCCCCCTCACACCATTCCTAATACACCACCTCTATACATCCTCATTTACATCCCCCCTCACACCATTCCTAATACACCACCTCTATACCTCCTCATTTACATCCCCCCTCACACCATTCCTAATGCACCACCTCTATACATCCTCATTTACATCCCCCCTCACACCATTCACAATACACCACCTCTATACATCCTCATTTACATCCCCCTCACATCATTCCTAATGCACCACCTCTATACCTCCTCATTTACATCCCCCCTCACACCATTCCTAATGCACCACCTCTATACCTCATTTACATCCCCCCTCACACCATTCCTAATGCACCACTCCTATACCTCATTTACATACCCCCTCACACCATTTGTAATGCACCACCTCTATACCTCATTTACATCCCCCCCACACCATTCACAATACACCACCTCTATACATCATTTACATCCCCCCTCACACCATTCCTAATACACCACCTCTATACATCCTCATTTACATCCCCCTCACACCATTCCTAATACACCACCTCTATACATCCTCATTTACATCCCCCCCTCACACCATTCCTAATGCACCACCTCTATACATCCTCATTTACATCCCCCTCACACCATTCCTAATACACCACCTCTATACATCCTCATTTACATCCCCCCTCACACCATTCCTAATACACCTTCTCAAAGCACTTAGTTCTTGTCAAAGTCCACTCAAGCTTTCCCATCAGTGTCTCCATGTTTCACACTTCAACCCAATCCCACCAACCTTATAAAATGCTTCTATACATGCTCAAACGTAGGTGGAGCTCAGCTGATAACCTTCTCATGGAATATCTAAAACCTGCTGCAGACTCCAAAGCAGATCCAGTTATAGCATACTTATCAAAAGATCCCTTATACATTCCAACACTACCGAAAACGTCAAATCATTCTTCTCCACAAAGAAGGTAACTCCAATGAAGTACCGCACTTTTGACCCATTGCTATCATGTCCCCTCCCTCCAAAATATTAGAAAAGTGTGTTCACAGTTTCTTCATCTCCAAAGTCAACTGTTAACCAACTCAACAGAACTTTAGGCCAGCCCACAGTACCACTACAGCTTTACTTTTAACCAACTCAAAAGGTCTTTAAAGCTGTAGTGGTACTGTGGGCTGGCCTACTTTCTTTTATGGACACTGTCAAAAATGCTACAGGCTCTGCAAATTTGTTCCATTATGACTTCTTGGATCTGACAAAGGTATTTCACATGGTTTCACCCATTATAAACTCTTACATCTATTCTATCAAATGGTTTACTAATTACATATCCAGTTTGTGTCTTTCGGCTTTTCCCGGTTAGGGGTCGCCACACCGGAACTCCAGTCCACTAATGATTGGCAGCAGAGTTTTACATGCTGGCTTGTCAGGCCTAACGCACAACCTTCAACGAAGGAACGCCCATTCACACACGTTGCCACACAGAAGACGCTCCGAGAATCGAATGGGCAACGTCTAACTGAGGCGACAATGCTACTGCAGCGCCTACATATCCAGTACACAGCAATTTCTAAAATGGCAAAGTGCCCTCTCACCATACCTACCCAATAATCAATAACATTCCCCAAAGTTCTATTCTTGGTCCCCTTCTTGTGGAGTCCCACCTGACTGACTGCAGTCTATCACAGAGATATGTAACCGAAGAAAGTAAGGCACAGAAACATGATTGAAAGCATAAAAGGTTAAAAGTTTAATAAAGTAAGCACTTTCACACCAAATACTAGTGCTTCATCAGACGATATAAAAACTACATCAGCAAACACTTACATTGATTCAAAACAGCCAATAAAAAAAAATCAAGGAAAGGTAAAAACGATGATGAAGCATTAGTATTTGGTGTGAAAGTGCTTACCTTATTAAACTTTTAAACTTATGCTTTCAGTCATATTTCTGTGCCTTGTTTTCTTCAGTTACATTGATCTTTGGCTTGCAGGCAGAGTTTATTCCTTGGGGATTTTATTTTTTGTTTCTGGCAGTTATTTTTCTCCCCTTGGGGGCATGGCTGAGAGTTTAGACGCATACCAGCAGTGTAAAGGACTTTACTACGGTTTTACCAGGTTACTGACTATGGAAACCAACCCACTGCTTGCAAAAATCAACATTGAGCTGGTGAATGGAACTGTTACATCAAATATTAATGAAGTTCATCTGTTTTCATTGGTAAGAGAACTTGAAAATGATGTTTATAAACTTAAATGCTTACAATGGCAAAGGTTACACTTGGAAACTTGTTTCATAAAGTTATTCCTCATGGGCTGCGTATTTTAAACATGCCCACATATGGGGAAAATTATGCTGAACTTTTGTGTAAGTGGCAGCAACTCAATTTAGAATGCAGCTTCAGCTACATTCATTACTAGACATTTTCAAACCAATTGAGCTAGAACTGAGTGAAGACGTTAATGCCAAATACTGTGAATTAATGGATATGTTTGGTGATGAATTCTCCTCCAAGATGGATGGTGTGATGGATAATATTAGCACATATGAACAGCGACCTAAAATACAGAAGCAAAAGAAGTTAGAGACACTGTTGATTTCAAACAAGGGAAATGTATTTACCTGGCCGACAAATAGCATGCCCTGTAATAATTCTGCTACTAATAAAACTTCTGAGAGCAGTGAAACTAATGCTGAGACTGTTTATGCTGTTAACACTGCTGCAACTCTAGATACACCATCCACCTCTCATTCTACCATAGAGAGCCATTTAGTTACTCCTGGCCTTACCAAACCATCACGTCAGGAGAAAAACAATGAACCAGAAAATAGCTTCCAATACTCTGCCATTATCAAACAGAAGGAACCTACACACCAATCTCGCTCACACAGCAGAGGAAGAGGCACTGGCAAGACGATGAACAACGAACAATAAAGAGAATGTGGCAACAGAAAACCAACAGTTAATATACAATATTTCAAAGAAAACTAACAGCTACTCAGATGTCGCTTTTAAGTCATGGTTTAAATTTTATTCCAGCACAAGGTTCTCAGTTTACAGAGACAGTTATGGACATTAAAACATCTGCACGCAATGTAATGCTCAAAATGTTATATTCTAATAATGATGAAACAGCTTCTAGCTTTAAGAAACCTAGCACTTTTCAGCCAAATTTGCATCCATTACTGGACACATTTAGTAAAAAATGTAAACATGACTTGCTGCAAGCTACCAATAGTGGTATGCTTAAAAGAAAGTCCTGTAATTTGAGCGCTTCAGAGAAAGAAGGCGCTAGTGTTTATTTATTTTTATTTATTTTACATTTGTTGACCGGGATAGTCCGACTGGACACATGTCCATTTTCAGCGGAGGCCCAGGGAGAAAAGCTCCAATAGGACAAAATAGCTTACAATAATATATGACCGATAACATACAGTTGTTGATTATACATTTAATACACAGATGGGAAACAAGTTCACTAGTATGTACAATAACAATTATAAAAAGAAGCAAGACCTTCATGTTGTTAGTTTCCGGTAGAGAGTAGTTGGCTTAATGCTTATGTAGAAAATAACAGTGTCTGCAAGAAGATGGTGACATTATGAAAAAAAATGCCAATAAAGGTGATGCTATTATCATAATGGACTAGGATTATTTTAATACTATTTTTTCTACTTTGCTTGATGAGAATGTATATGCTCATTGATTTTGATGCGATAGATACCATGAAAGCTGAAGACGATGCTGCCCTATTTGATCGTTACTGTAGTCACATTATTATTAGTGAATTACACGTTTATCTGTTGAGCTTCTTTTGATCCTAGTTTTACATGGGCTCCCAAAAATAGATAAGAATGCACTGCCATCCCCATTTAGACCTATAGTTTCCGAAAGTGGCTGGCTCAGAGCCTTTCTATATTTATTGAAAAGATAATTAGATAGACAGGAGAAGGTTTTTGAGAGATGGTAAACAGTTTCTTGAAGATTTATACAAGCGTAGTATAAATGGGAAGTTGAGATTGTCGCTTGTTAGTAACCATGGATGTATCATTATTTACTGCCATCCCCCACCCTTTGGGAATTTCCATGGTACAGGATTTCCTTGCTAAAAAACAATTAATATACTTCAAGCAAAATTGACCTTATTTGTATGTTCTTGGAAATTGTGTTAGAAAAGAATGCATTTCTTTTTGAAGGACACCTGTTCTTACAGAAGGTTGGGGTAGCTATGGGCACACCCTGTGCCAATAGCTATGCCAACAGTTATGGCTGAATGGGAAACAGACAAATATGCTCCTTTGGTCAGCTTCTATAGGAGATCTGTAGACTTGTTTTTTTGCGTGGAGGGCACTGAAGGACAGCTTATGTCCTTTATTAGCCATCTAGAGTCCACTACATCTTTTCTTCTATTTATATGTAAAAGTTTTCCACCAGTGAAATAGACTTCCTTGATGTACTAGTTAGTACTGATAGAACTAGGAATCTTCAGGCTAAATTACATAGGAAACTTCGTAGAAGAAATGCTATCCTACACAGTGATACAGCATGCATCCTGGCCATATATTCCGGAATGTTATTAAAAGTCAAACAATGAGAATATCTCATTCTTTAAATAAGGTTTCATTATTTAGGTTTATGGTTTTTTAATAAGGTTGTTGGCCCTAGACTGAATTTTGCCTTTTAGAATACGAAATCTCTCAATTTTATTATAAAATGTGGCACAAAAAGACAGGATGATAGTTGGACAGGCACCAGTCAATGCTGTACATGTAATTTCTCTATTTTTATTAATACAGCAGCATGTTTTATTCACCCAGTTACTTGTTTTGAGTATAGATTTGAGGTTACAGCCAATTGTTGAACTAGGAATCTGATTTATCTGGTGACATGCATAGCTTGCTGCTGTTTCCCAACAGGTCACTGATAGAACGGAGTCAGGGAACCCATACAGGAATGGGGACACTAAATGCACTAGCCAGACATTGTATGGAGAATGAGAATAAACATGGTTTTAGATTTCAAGTTGTTGAAATTATTTCTGAAAATGTACGTGTTGGTGAGGTTATAAACCTTACTGAAATCAGAGCATTTCATTGGATTACATTATGGCAAGCTGATAACCAGGTCAAAATGACAGCGTTTCTATTAAGCATGTATTAAAAGCACGTCTCTTTAAATAATTACTTATTTATATTTGTTGACCGGGAGTGTCCGACTGGACGTAGTTCCATTTTCAGCGGAGGCCCTGGGAGAAAAGCTCCACAGTTAAAATAAACAGACAGTAGTTACATTGGATTATGTAGTGATTAACAATTTACATAGCAATTACTTACAACATATTTACAGATGAAGAACATAGTACATCAGTAGACAACTAGAATCTATCTGTGAAGTACATAACAGACATAAACAAATGTTAAAATAAGAAGTTCCTGCTGTACAAGTACTAGGCTTAAGAGCATCTGAGCTTGCTATAATCAAAGTAGTTAGTGGAGTGGAAAGAAAGGTAGTGGTTGGATGGGGTGGGTGATGGAGTGGGAGTTGAAAGGGCATAGCCAGCATGTTTTTAGGTGCGCTTTTAGTAAGGTTTTGAAGTGGGTGCATGATGGTACAGAGGTAATTGTGGGTGGGAAGGAGTTCCATAATTTGGCTATGGTGCAAGAGAATAGTGCTTCACCAGCAGAGTTATTGGCTTTAGTGATCTGCAAGTGATTTTTGTTGCTGGATCTTAGTGGTCTGGTGGTGCGATAGGGTTGGAGTAGATTCTGGAGGGATGGGACATTTAGTGGATAGTTTACTAGTTTGTGGGCGAATGAGAGTTGATACCATTGAAGGAGGTGAGGGAGTTCAAGCCAGCCCAGTTCAGCAATTGAGAGACAGTGGTGACTATGGTAGGATGCCCCTGTGGCAAATTTGGCGATTTTGTTGTAGCAAGTCTCTAGCTTGTTTAGATTGCATTGCCTTAGGTTGGTATATATTGGAGAGGCATAAAGTAGGGTGGAGATAAGGTGGGAATTTGCTACTGAAATCTTTGCTGCTTTGGTGAGAAGATGCTTACTTCTGTATAACGCTCCTAGCTTTTTGTGGACTTTTTTTTATGGTCATGGATATGTGAATGTCAAATTTTAGTTTATTGTCTACTTCCACTCCTAGCAATTTGGTGTGTTCAGTTGGGTATATTAGTGGTGTTGTCTTTTGCTGTGATGTTAAAGTGAGAGTTGTTTTGAGTATGTTTGGTGGGTTGGAAGAGGAGTAGTTTAGTTTTGTTTGGGTTGAGTATTAATTGGGCATCGCATAACCAAGTTTCAACAGAGGAAAGGCTTCCTGTGTGACTTTTTGCAGTTTGGGTAGGGACTGGGCTGAGAAGATGATGATAGAGTCATCTGCGTATTGTAGGAGTGTGCCATGTGTGGTGGCAGAGGCTAGATTTGTGAAAACAAAGAGTAGGGGTCCAAGGATGGATCCTTGGGGAACCCCTATAGAGACAGGTAGTTGGGGAGACATGTCATTCTGCCATACAACGGATTGTTGGCGGTCAGACAGGTAACTCTGAAACCAGTTGGTGACTGATTGTGAGAAGGATAGGTTGAGGATAGAGCTAAGTTAAGTTGTTTGTGTGGGACCATGTCAAATGCTTTAGATGGGTCTAGGAAAGAGAGGAGAGATCGCCATTGTTTTTATGCTGAAGGATAGCGTTAGCAAAGGAGAGTAAGGAAAGTAATAATAAGGATAGCGTTAGCAAAGGAGAGTAAGGAAAGTAATAATAAGGATAGCGTTAGCAAAGGAAAGGATAGCGTTAGCAAAGGAGAGTAAGGAAAGTAATAATAAGGATAGCGTTAGTAAAGGAGAGTAAGGAAAGTAATAATAAGGATAGCGTTAGTAAAGGAGAGTAAGGAAAGTAATAATAAGGATAGCGTTAGTAAAGGAGAATAAGGAAAGTAATAATAAGGATAGCGTTAGTAAAGGAGAATAAGGAAAGTAATAATAAGGATAGCGTTAGTAAAGGAGAATAAGGAAAGTAATAATAAGGATAGCGTTAGTAAAGGAGAGGAAGGAAAGTAATAAGGATAGTGTTAGTAAAGGAGAGGAAGGAAAGTAATAATAAGGATAGTGTTAGTAAAGGAGAGGAAGGAAAGTAATAAGGATAGTGTTAGTAAAGGAGAGGAAGGAAAGTAATAATGCAAGCTGATGTTAGGGTTTTAACCTTTCCTTGATTTTTATTGGCTGTTTTGAATCAACGTGAGTGCATTAAAAGGTTGCCGATGTGGTTTTATATGGTCTAATGAAGCACTAGTATTTGGTGTGAAAGCACTTACCTTATTAAACTTTTAAACGTTTTATGCTTTCAGTCGTGTTTCTGTGCCTTGTTTTCTTCAGTTACATCTCTCTCCGATAGTCCCATTGTACTGACTGCAGCCTAGCTTAATCCTCAGTAAGAACTGGTGTTCCCCAAGGTTCTACTCTTAGACCTCTACTCTAATATCTTCACCAACTCACTCCACTCCTCTTGCCCTCAATCTAACATTGTCCAATACGCAGATGGCTCTACAGTCATAACACATACACAGGCATCTTTCAACTCAGTAAAGACATGGCTTACCAATAATCAGCTCATCCTCAACCCTAAGAGAACAAAATTACTACTCTTTCTACCTAAATCTGCAAACCACATCAAAGACTTTCCTGCTCCATAAGATCCCTAAACAATACTCTTATAGAAGTCAAAACTAGCACAAAACTCCTTGGCATTACCACTGACTACCAACTAAATTTTGATCATCACTAACAATTGTATAAAAAAAAAAAAAAAACACCAAAAGCTAGGACTAGTGTACATGAACAACAAATTTCTAACTACTGAAGCTAGGATTTCACTTACCCATGTCTACCTTCTACCATGATTAAACTATTGTTCCCAAATACTCAAAATGCTGAACTCCTCCCTACTTACCAAATTAAAATCAAGCTACCACAAAATAGCTAGATTTGCAGCTCAGACATACAAATCTCACTATTGTCTGTCCCTAAAATACATGAAATGGCCTGAACTACCTCACCTGTTCCTACAATCTCAACTCCAAATCATACACTCCATCCTACATCAGCCTGATTTCTGCCCAAGTATATCTTCTCTCATCTCTCACTACTCCCCTACCAGATTTCCCGAAGCTCAACCCAAGACCTGCTAAAAATCCATAAACCCAAATCCAACACTGGGTGCAACTTATATAGCTACCATCCCTATTATTGCATGGAGCAAACTCCCACTAGAAAGAAGGACCCTGATTCACCCCAAACAACCACTTAAAAAAAAAAAAAAAAACACTGGTCCTGTCTTTCTACTCATCCTCCCTGATTACGTACCTTTATAGCACAAACTTACTAAAAACTTACCATTAACTACTTCATCCTATGCAACCTCCAAACCTGCTTCTATACTCTGCTGCCTGAAATTCTTATGTAACCTTTTAAGTTTCTGCTACTCTGCATACAAAACCTTCTATTTACTCAACTCTTTTTAAACCAAAACATACAACTTATTCTACTTTAACAGTCTCCTTTTTGTTTATAGGACTGTTATCTGTCAACAATATACATGCATGTAGCTTACATGTTTTAACTACCAAAATTCTCTATTACTATTTTTATTGCAATGTATATCTTTGGAGCTTTTCTCCCCAGGCCTGTACTGAAAAAGGACAATAGCTCAACCGGACACGCCCAGTCAACAAATCTTAAAGTAAACAAATAAATCAATATCCACCAAAACTACCCTCACCATTACCCTCACTCCGGTACATTATTTGTTTCACTTTTTTTTTTTTTTTTTTTTTATATTTACCAGGAAAGTCGGACATGGCAGGTTGCCCATTTTCGGTGGAAGTCCAGGGAGAAAAACTCAACAACAGTTTACATATACAATACAGTGTTGTAATACACACCAATGTTTACATCAGAAGTAGTTAAACAGCATCATGTAATACATTGTCAGATAATTCTGATGTTTACACTGGAAGTAGTTAGAAGAATTACATAATACATTGGTCACAGTTCCAGTAGTTACATTAGTGATGGTTATGTACAGTTTATTAAGATACAATAAAATCAGATAGACCAATGACATTTCCATTTAGGGATAAAGAGTACCTAAACAAGAGAAGGATCTGTACATGAATTGTGTGTGTAGTTTAGTCCGGTCTGACCAGGTGCATATCCAACAGCTAGTTAAATGGAATTTAAGAAGGTTTTTGAAGTTGTTAGTTTGAGTTCTGATGTTATGTGGCACAGTATACTCCAGATTTCTGCAATGTTGCTGGAGTACAGGGAATCTCTAACTGTTTTTACTTCTAGAAATGTCCATTAGGGATTTGTTGCTGGATCGCAGTAAACATTTGCTTAGGTACAGATTTAAAGACTTTTGTAGGGCTATTTTTTTTTTCAGGCTGGTAAAATATTTGATGGGCTCTAGTAAGCTGGTTAAGAGTGAGCAGGCTGGGTAGCTCTAACAAAGATGGTTGTTTTAAGGGTCAGGCAGTGATGAGGCCTAAAAGCTGATTCAGTAGCAAACTTTGCTATATTGTTGGAGCAAGTGTCTAGTTTGGCTAGGTCAGACTTGTTGAGATTAATGAGTATAGGGGATACATAGAGAAGTGTGAAGGACTAGGTGAGTTCTGGCAATAATGATTTCGGTACTGCTGGAAAGGTATTTTATGCATTAGTATAGAGTTCCAAGTTTTTGTGAACTTTTCAGTTTGGGAAATATGCAGGTCGAACTTCAGGTTTTGCTCTAGGACTTATTAAAACACCTAGAAGTGGGGAACTGGTGCAATGGGGGTATAGTTACTAGAGGTTATTCTGAACGGAGGGATTGGTGCAATGGGGGTATAGTTACTAGAGGTTATTCTGAACGGAGGGATTGGTGCAATGGGGGTATAGTTACTAGAGGTTATTCTGAATGGAGGGATTGGTGCAATGGGGGTAGAGTTACTAGAGGTTATTCTGAATGGAGGGATTGGTGCAATGGGGGTATAGTTACTAGAGGTTATTCTGAACGGAGGGATTGGTGCAATGGGGGTATAGTTACTAGAGGTTATTCTGAATGGAGGGATTGGTGCAATGGGGGTATAGTTACTAGAGGTTATTCTGAATGGAGGGATTGGTGCAATGGGGGTATAGTTACTAGAGGTTATTCTGAATGGAGGGATTGGTGCAATGGGGGTATAGTTACTAGAGGTTATTCTGAATGGAGGGATTGGTGCAATGGGGGTAGAGTTACTAGAGGTTATTCTGAATGGAGGGACTGGAACTGTGGCTTTGGTGGGATGGAATAGCACCAAAATGGTTCTGCTTGGATTAAGTATGAGTTGTGCATCTGAGAGCCATGTTTCAACTGATGTAAAGGATTCTTGTTATTCTTAGAAGTTCTTAGGGTGTTGGGGCAAAACAAGTTAGGGCAGAATTGTCCGTGTATTAGATATGTAGGGCGGCAGTATGAAGGGTGAACAGAAGGAAGAGGAGGGGATCAAAGATGGAGCCTTGTGGGACACCTAAAGTAATGGGTAAAAAGAGGAGATACGTAATGCTGCCATTGTAGAACTTGTCTGTGATCAGGTAAGTAGTCCTGGAACCACGCAAGAGTAGAATAGCTAAGTTTGAGATTAGATAATACAGTTAAGAGCTTATTATGACTGGCAGTATCACAAGCTTTAGAGAGGTCACGAAGGACAGAGGATACAAGGTGCCTTCATTCCGGTGCTGATTAATTGTGTTAGAGAAGTTAATAAGGGTTGTGGTAGTGCTGTGATGAGGACACAATCCATGCTGGGTATTTCAGCAGTTTGCTGGATAACAGGTGATATAGGACTTTAGTATATATGCACCATTCAAAGATGTCTGATAACTGTGATAGGATGGCAATGGGCCAGTAATCTGACAGTTCAAGTGAGTTTCCATCTTTGTGTAGTGATACTATGTGCGCTATTTTCCAAAGAGATGGGATACGTTCTGAGAAACACCGACTGATTAGTAAAGAGACTGTATGATATGGCTTCTGGTGCAATTTTAAAGGTATTCAGCAGGCAGTTTATCTACTGCAAGGATGGTAGGTTTAAGTTTAAGATATTTATATATTCTGCTTGTTGGGACTAGTTGTAGAGAAGAGAGGTTGTTTTCATGGGTTAAGGTGGAGAGATTAGGTGGTGCTGGTGAGACCAGTTATGAATTCACTGAAATATTTGTTGAACTGGGTGGCGATATTGTCAGTGGAGTTAGTGGTGGAAGGGGGAGGGGGTGCTATTTTGGCCTGGTTGCAAAATTTTGTAAACAGCATTCCAGCATTTTTGTGGGGTTTTTTGGTTTTATTTGTATGTCAGTATGGCGATTTTCTGTCGAGTCTGATATGCTTTTTACATTTATTAATTCACAGTATCTTTGATGATTTGTTGCAGGTTTGTTATGGGCCCAAATTTCCCGGGCTTTACCTATTTCTTTTAGAAGTAACCTAGCTTGTTTGGTTAGCCAGGGGCAGGATGTTTAGGAAGGTGTTGTTGAAATATTCTACTGCAGTGTCTAGGGGGAGAAATTTCAATGGATTCCAATTGCAGAGTTTGAAGGTGGACACAAAAGTCTTTGAGATTTGTTGTATACCGAACTTGTCAGTAACAGGATGTTTTTACTGGGTTTGCATGATGTCAGAGAAGAAATGTTGGGTGGTGGTCACCAACAGTCTGAGAGAAAACCAGAGTGACACGATACTACAGATTGGTTAGAAAGGATCCAATCACGGATGGACTCCTTTTTTGAAGCTTTGTCAATCCTAGTAGTAGTTTGGATTAGTTGAGCGAAGCCGTGGTGATTAATATGGTCCGTAGGGTACGGTTAGTTACAGGAGGCCCAACTGACATTTACATCACCTAGCATGATAGTCTCTTGGGGGGGGGGGGGGTTATTGTCCATTGTATGATGGATTCCAGTGTGTTAATATTGTTGCGGAGGGAAACAGAAGATCAGGTTATGTTTACGTTCTTTTTTCAGTTGAGTAATTTTTGTGAATAGCATTTCTGCATTATTGAAAATGGGGACGTCATGGTCAATGGATTTCCAATGCAAGATTTTTGAATAGTAAAGCAAGGCCTCCACCTCTTTTGGATTTTCTGTCTTGCCTGCATATATTTGTACCCTGGGGGAACCATTTTGTTGTCCCAGATTTCTGGTTTAAGCCAGGTTTCAGTGATGACAATTGCATCTGGAGAGTATACTGAAAGGGTGACGTGTAGTTCTTGTATTTTACTTGGGATGCTTATGTTTAGACTTACTATGAACAAATCAGTTGCTTTCATGAGAATGTTTAGTATGTTCTGTTGTTGGGTGGTGGGAGTAGTAGAGTTTCTTACAGGGCTGGGGTTAGGGTGGAGTTGGGATGTTATAAGGGAGACTACTTTTAGGTATTTAGATATGAATTTGTCATTTTATGGATGTGTGTGTATGTTAGTTGAGGTAGTTTAAATGTGGCTAGATCAGTGTGAGAACAGGTAAAGACAGCTGGGGATATAAAGTGCAAGGAAGGTTTTAGATGGGAGTGGATAGGATATGGGGGAAGAGTAGGATTCTGATATGATGTGGAGATCAATACGGTAAGGAGGTTAGGACGATTGTGCAATGCAAGGTTAGCATGTTAGCCTACGTAAGCTGTTTTTCTTTTTAGACTAAATTGAGAAGTGGGTAGGTATTGTACTAAAATGGATTAGGCTAAGTAATGATTTACTAATAATGGAAGGGGTGTTCAGTTATTTTGTGTGTGGTAGGGTAGTTTGAAGTATCCAAGGTATTTAAGCAGGGCACCTAATGAGTATGTGTGTGTACTGGGATTGGGTTTTAGTGGGTGCGCTAGTTTATTTTTTTAAATAGAGGATTTGTGGTTGGTTATTTGAGATTAGAAGGATAGGTTCATTTAAGATAAATTTAGGAATAGTGGGGATGAGTGAGAATGGGGGTAAGGCAAGGGAGCAGAGTGAGCCCCCGAGCATAGCGAGGGTGAACAGAGCAGGCTGAGCCAGCCTACAGCGGTCACTTGAGAGGCTTGTTTTCCAATGTACCTATTCTTTTTTGAAAAGCATAAAAATGGTTAACAGAGCATTTGAGCGTATTTTAAGGTAAAACTCTGGGTTACTTTAAGAAAAAGGAAATACAGCTTTCTAAGTTGTAAATGGGGAAGTAGACTTGTGGTTGGAAGGCTAAACGGGCCTACAGTTAAATCAAGCAGTAAGAGAAATGTTACACCTGCCAACCACAGTGATATGCTCCCCAGCTGTTACACTTAAACATTTTAGTCAGAATACCTTAGGGTGTGACCTACACTAATGAATGATGGTAGGTCTTGTTGCCCATACTTTGTAGAGGTCCAGAACGCTGGATTCAGGGCTGACCTTAAGGTGGGTTAGAAGGTATCAACTACACTAAAAATAGTATAGTAGTAAAGTAGTACATTAACAGAGGATTACACACATCCGGAATATTCACTTAACAATAACTGAAAAGATTTTACAGGTTAAATTTAAAAGCGGTGCAACCTATTACACCCATCAATGTAATGCCTTGCAGTCTCTTAAATGTCTTGAGCAAAACCATCTTAGCTACTGACATTCACAATCCCACTGCCCAACCTGCCCTCAGTTCTATACTCCACATCTACAAATGTAAAATCTCTACGATCAGAGGACAAACTCCTCATTCTCATGCATGAACCCAATAAATCAGCGTGATAAACACTTTATTTACTCCTACTCTGTAGCCAAAATATTGAACACCTCATCTATGACCAGAGCAAATTTTAACCTCCTAGCCTTGAAACCTATGCAAAAAAGCATTTATCCAAATCATGGATCTGCTGGTAAAATGCAACATCACTAAACTCCCTTCCCATGACACCTACCATTATTCCCAGCGCACTTCTACTATCCACTTACTTTCTCATCTAGCCCTCTGCCTTCCTCTCAATGCCCTCCTTTCTTCTCATCTAGCCCTCTGCCTTCCTCTCAATGCCCTCCTTTCTTCTCATCTAGCCCTCTGCCTTCCTCTCAATGCCCTCCTTTCCTCTCATCTAGCCCTCCGCCTTCCTCTCAATGCCCTCCTTTCCTCTCATCTAGCCCTCCGCCTTCCTCTCAATGCCCTCCTTTCTTCTCATCTAGCCCTCCGCCTTCCTCTCAATGCCCTCCTTTCTTCTCATCTAGCCCTCCGCCTTCCTCTCAATGCCCTCCTTTCTTCTCATCTAGCCCTCTGCCTTCCTCTCAATGCCCTCCTTTCTTCTCATCTAGCCCTCTGCCTTCCTCTCAATGCCCTCTTTTCTTCTCATCTAGCCCTCTGCCTTCCTCTCAATGCCTTCCTTTCTTCTCATCTAGCCCTCTGCCTTCCTCTCAATGCCCTCCTTTCTTCTCATCTAGCCCTCTGCCTTCCTCTCAATGCCCTCCTTTCTTCTCATCTAGCCCTCTGCCTTCCTCTCAATGCCCTCCTTTCTTCTCATCTAGCCCTCTGCCTTCCTCTCAATGCCCTCCTTTCTTCTCATCTAGCCCTCTGCCTTCCTCTCAATGCCCTCCTTTCTTCTCATCTAGCCCTCTGCCTTCCTCTCAATGCCCTCCTTTCTTCTCATCTAGCCCGCTGCCTTCCTCTCAATGCCCTCCTTTCTTCTCATCTAGCCCTCTGCCTTCCTCTCAATGCCCTCCTTTCTTCTCATCTAGCCCTCTGCCTTCCTCTCAATGCCCTCCTTTCTTCTCATCTAGCCCTCTGCCTTCCTCTCAATGCCCTCCTTTCTTCTCATCTAGCCCTCTGCCTTCCTCTCAATGCCCTCCTTTCCTCTCATCTAGCCCTCTGCCTTCCTCTCAATGCCCTCCTTTCCTCTCATCTAGCCCTCTGCCTTCCTCTCAATGCCCTCCTTTCTTCTCATCTAGCCCTCCGCCTTCCTCTCAATGCCCTCCTTTCTTCTCATCTAGCCCGCTGCCTTCCTCTCAATGCCCTCCTTTCTTCTCATCTAGCCCTCTGCCTTCCTCTCAATGCCCTCCTTTCTTCTCATCTAGCCCTCTGCCTTCCTCTCAATGCCCTCCTTTCTTCTCATCTAGCCCTCTGCCTTCCTCTCAATGCCCTCCTTTCTTCTCATCTAGCCCTCCGCCTTCCTCTCAATGCCCTCCGCCTTCCTCTCAATGCCCTCCTTTCTTCTCATCTAGCCCTCTGCCTTCCTCTCAATGCCCTCCTTTCTTCTCATCTAGCCCTCTGCCTTCCTCTCAATGCCCTCCTTTCTTCTCATCTAGCCCTCCGCCTTCCTCTCAATGCCCTCCGCCTTCCTCTCAATGCCCTCCTTTCTTCTCATCTAGCCCTCTGCCTTCCTCTCAATGCCCTCCTTTCTTCTCATCTAGCCCTCTGCCTTCCTCTCAATGCCCTCCTTTCTTCTCATCTAGCCCTCTGCCTTCCTCTCAATGCCCTCCTTTCTTCTCATCTAGCCCTCTGCCTTCCTCTCAATGCCCTCCTTTCTTCTCATCTAGCCCTCTGCCTTCCTCTCAATGCCCTCCTTTCTTCTCATCTAGCCCTCTGCCTTCCTCTCAATGCCCTCCTTTCTTCTCATCTAGCCCTCTGCCTTCCTCTCAATGCTCTCCTTTCTTCTCATCTATTACTTCTCCCCCACTCTCTATTGTTTAAAATTCCTCAACTATCCTATATTACTATATGTCACAGTAACCTCTCTTACTAAGACTTGATTTCTCCAATTTTTTCCATGTAACCATTACCTTCAATAATCTTATTTACTCACTACTAGGGTCTATATTATATCCTCGAACGCTTAAAAAAACGAACGCTGATTGAACTTATTTTCGCGAAACTGCAAAATATCGAAGTAGCAGAAACTCGAATTTTTTCCTAGGGAAAGAATTCGATTGTCCGTTTCTGTTGCTTCGGTATTTTCAGTGTTATGGTGGAAAGTTACCGGTCGGATTCAGGTAAGTGTGCGATTGTGTGGATGAGAGTGTTAGGGTTAGGGCTCGGGTTAGGTGTGTGTGCGCGACTGAGTGGACATGAGGGTTACGGCAGATTTAAGTGAGTTAGGGAGCGAGTGAAGTGAGTGTGCAATAGTGACAGACCTTAGGGTTAGAGTTTGGGTTAAGGTAAGTGGGTAGTTAGTGGTGTGTGCATAGTTTAGTGTAGGGTTAGGTATCAGATTTTAGGTGTGTGTGTGGATTTCTGTTTGTTTGGTGTGCTTGTGTTTTCTGTATTTTTTCCCGGGGGGGGGGGGGGATCGCTGATCTGACATTTTGAGACTGTAAGCTTTCGCTTAAATTAGGTCGATCAATCAGCGTTCGCTTTAAGCATTCGATGATATAATATAGACCCCACTACTATACACTTGATTTCTCAGAATCATTATCCAAATGAACATTTTCTATTGCATTTTGGGGTCTACTTCAAAGTATAGAAAGTACAGTTTTGTACCTACCATAAATGTAGATGTTAGAGTGCTAATACAGCTGCAGTCATAACAGATGGGTTCTCCTGCCGTCAGGCGGGTCCTCGGTCGGCCAAATTCCAAAGTCTAGGTCTGGCGTCGGTCGTTGTCGCTTCTTCCCCGACGTCAGTGCGACAGGGGTATAAAGGAACCAGCCGACGCCATTTTCTTCAGTTTTTCTTGCCCCAGATGTCAGGTGCCCCCAGAAGGAAGGCAATACATAAATTTGTGTGATAATGCAGTGCAATATAATCAAAATACAGTAGTTGCAAGCAAATACATCATAAATGAAAACCGCAATCAGGTTGTATGAGGATGTGTTAGCCTATAGGCCTGTCCCAAGAGGGGAAGGAGGGAGGGAAACCTGGACTGCAGCTGTATTAGCACTCGAACATCTACATTTATGGTAGGTACAAAACTGTACTATGTTCATCGTGCATACAGCTGCAGTCATAACAGATGGGTAGAATCCCAAAGCTAAGAAAGGGGTGGTAGGCACTAGGTGGAACTAGGAGGAGCCAAAATGCCCTGCAAGACTGCAGTGGCAAAGCCTGCTCTAGATTTGGAGTATAATGGTAGGTTGTAGTGCTTGGAGAAGGTATGCACAGAACTCCAAGTGGCTGCTTCCAAAATATCCTCGG
Source organism: Protopterus annectens (assembly GCF_019279795.1). Taxonomy (NCBI): domain Eukaryota; kingdom Metazoa; phylum Chordata; order Ceratodontiformes; family Protopteridae; genus Protopterus; species Protopterus annectens. The sequence continues at coordinate 875,327,319 of NC_056750.1, read as the reverse complement.
TAGGAACTCCTCTGAGGAAGGCTGCAGAGGTGGCTGTGGCCCTGGTGGAATGAGTTCTAATGCCTGTAGGAACAGTTTTGCCATGAAAGGAATAGCAAAAGCGTATGCAGTGGGCTATCCATTTTGAGATTGTCTGTTTGGAAATTGGCTTCCCTTGAGCTCCTACCGCACAGGCCACAAAAAGAGCTGTTCTGATTTTCTGAAAGGCTTTGTTCTGTCCAAATAATAACGCAGCTGTCTGTGGATGTCCAAGGAATGTAGTAATGTCTCCCCTTTGTTTTGAGGATTAGGATAAAAAGTAGGTAAATGTATGGCCTGATTTAAAGCTACCCTGCATACCACTTTAGGCATAATGGACGGGCTGGTTCGTAAGGAAACTCTGTCCTGATGGAAGATGATAAAAGGCTGGACAGCCATGAGAGCCTGTAGTTCTGAAACTCTACGAGCTGAGGTGATAGCCAGAAGGAAAGCTGTTTTCCAGGACAAATATTGGAAATCTGATGAGGCAGCTGGCTCAAAGGAAGGCAAGGTCAATTTTTCCAGAATGAAATTAAGATCCCAAGCAGGTATTGGTTGTTTCCTTGGAGGCCTTAAATTCTTAGCCCCTCTGAGGAACTGTCTTAAGAGAGGGTGAGAGAATAAAGGTGGATCAGTGTTGTATTCTGCAGAAATGGCTGAGGCATGTATTTTGATGGAGGAGAAAGAAAGTCCACTGCTTAGCAGTTCAGCCAAATATTGTAGTATTTGAGGTAAATTCAGTTTTCCAGGATCCTGGCCCTTTTTCTCATTCCAGACACAAAACGTTTCCATTTTGCGGAGTAAGCTTTTCTAGTTGATGGCCTTCTGGCCTCCAAAATGACATCCTGCACCTCCTTGGAGAGTAGGGCCTGTTGTGATGCTAAGGAATCTTCCATGCGGCTAGATTGAGTGTTTTTAGCTGGCTGTGAAGAGTTTTGAAACTGTGCTGAGTCAGAAGAAGAGGCATTAGAGGCAGGGTCCATGGTGGGGAATGAGTCAGGCTCCTCAGGAGTGGGTACCAGTGTTGCCTTGGCTAGTCCGGAGCAATGAGAATCATCTTTGGTTTGTCTGCTTTGGTCTTTAATAGAACTTTGGGCAGCAGAGTAAGAGGAGGGAAGGCATAAACTGTCATTGATGTCCAACTGAAAGAAAGAGCGTCCACTCTCCAGGCCTTTGGATGGAAGATCCTTGAGCAGAATTTTGTCAATTGAAGATTCATGTGGGAGGCAAAGAGATCTATGTCTGGCCTTCCCCATTCTTGGATTATTTCTGTAAACTTTTGGATGCAACTTCCATTCGTGTGGATCTGTCATATTCCTGCTTATGTTGTCTGCCAGCGTGTTTTCCTTGCCTGGCAAGTACTGTGCTTGTAGTTCCATTTGTAAGTCCATGGCCATATTACAAAGTGACATGGCCAGTCTGCATAGGGGGTAAGAATGTGTTCCTCCCTGTTTGTTTATGTACCACATAACTGTGGTGTTGTCCGTTCCTATCAATAGTTGACCTGGTTGTAGAAGGTCCTTGAAAGCTATAATAGCATTTATTACTACTAGCATTTCTTTTTGATTGATGTGAAGGTGCTTTTCTTTTTGGGACCATTTGTCCTGAATGCACCGATCTGTCATGTGCCCCAGCGTAGTCCGAGGCCTGTTGTGATGACTTGATTTGCTTGAGGCTTGCTGAATGGAAGACCTGTGTTTGTTTGACATGCTTGAGCCCACCACAGAAATTCCTTTTGCAGACATGGAATTAGTGGTATTATTGTTTCCAAACTGTGGCTGTGTTGAGACCATATGTTTTTCAGGTACCATTGTAGTTTCCTCATATGCAGCTTTGCACATGGGATTAGTAAGATGCAAGATGCCATGAATCCCAGAGCCTGCAGGATTTTCCTTGCAGTCAGCCTGGTGCAATTTGCTAGTGTTCTGAAGTATTGAATTAGTTGCCCCTGCTTCTCTGGCGTGAGGTAGGCCATCTGGGTGTTTGTGTCCAAACTGGCACCCAGGAAAATTATCTTCCGAGAGGGTGTTAGCCTTGATTTCTTTTTGTTGACTGTGTACCCCAGAGATTTCAATAACATTATTACATAAGCCAGATGTTTCAGAAGAATGTGCTTGCTGTCCGCTTGGATCAGGCAGTTGTCCAAATAGGGGTATATTTGTATCCCTTGAAGTCTGCAGTAGGCAATTACTGATGCCAGGCATTTTGTGAATACTCTGGGCGCAGTAGATAAGCCAAAGGGCAATGCAGAGAATTGATAATGGGTTGAACCTGCAATAAATCTGAGGTACCTTCTGCAATTTTGTCTGATTGGGACATGCAGGTATGCCTCCTTGAGGTCCAATGTTACCAGCCAAGACTCCTTGCCCAGCATGGGAAGAAGTTGCTGTGGAGTGAGCATTTTGAATTTTGGTACGAGTAGAAATGTGTTTAGGATGGATAGATCCAAAATAGGTCTCCAATCTTTTCCCTTCCTTGGCACCAGAAATAGCCTGGAATAAAAACCTTGACCTTGTTCGTGCGCAAGTACCTCTTGAATAGCTTTCATGTTTATGAGATCTGTAATTTGCCTTTGTGCCTCTGCCCTTTGATTGTGTGGCAGGTTTGGCACGCCTCTCATTTATGGAAGGGTGTGAAAATGGAATTTGTAGCCTCTCTGTTTATAATGTCCAGGATCCATTTGTCCTTTGTGACAACATGCCAATTTTTTGAAAATAATGCCAGCTTTCCTCCTAAGGGGGCTGACATTTGAGACCTGGTTGGCATGCAAAGGGGAAGTCATTGGGTTTGCTTTCTGAAAGATTGCGAGTTGTCCTCACCACCTCTTTGTGTAGGAGCTTGCCATTGTCTGCCTCTATACGATCCTTGGGATTTGTCCTCTGCCCCTCGGGTGCCTGTATCTGCCTCTTTGGGGTCTGTCTGTGGCAGAAAAGGACCAGTTTTTGGAAGGCCAATTTCTGCTAAAACGTGGGAGTTGAACCTGTAGAAATTCTTTCACAGTTTGCATTGATTTAGCCTTTTCCTCCATTTTCCTTAATACCGCCTCAGCATTAGCACCAAATAGTACATCCTTTTGAAGAGGGGCGTCTAGTAATTTAGCTTTGACATGATCAGGCAAGGCTTGTTCCTTGAGCCAGGCATGCCTACGTATGACTGATCCTGTAACAGCAGCTCTACATGAGGCCTCTAGAGCATCAAAACCACATTGTAAGGTATGCTTACCCACTTGTTCTGCACTATGCATCAAATCCTGCAACTCCTTCAAGTCTGGTTGTTCAGGTTGTGACATTTTACTCTTCAATTGTGATAACAAAAACTGTTGGTATTTTAGCATATGAAACTGACAGTTTAAGGCCCTCATGGATAAGGTAGCCGAGGTGTATACCTTTTTTCCCCACCTTTCTAAGGATCTGGAATCTCTCTCGGAAGGCAATGGATTTTTGGCAATTGAGGCCTTAACTCCCTTGGGGCCCTGTGAGATGGTTTCTGGGTCAGCAGCATGGCTTTTGTAAAGAAATTGGTGAGAGTCAGGAACCCTGTAGTACCTGTCAGGCTTAACTGGAGCTGGAGGTAGAGAGTCCGGGTTAAGGCAGGCCTCCGAGTAAACATCATCTAGGATGTCCAAGACAGGAGGTATAGCCAGAGGCCTATGCTGAGGTAACAAGAGAAATTCCCTGAGACTTTTCTTGGAATCTGAATAATCCTGGCCTTCCCAGTGGAAGTGTTCCCTTAAGGTATGCAAAGTTTCCCCAAATGAGTAATCCTCAGGGATACAGAAGGGATGGACTCCTCTGCATCAGAGTCTTCAAAAGGAGAGTAAGAATGTTCCTCATCATCAGAGTGCTCTGAAATAATGGAGCCCTGATCAGAGGAGGGGGAATCTTCCTCCACTCTGGGCCTTTTGTCCGGTGGGGGCTGAGAACCTCTGATTAGAGTAATTAAATCCTTAGCCATTTTAAGCATCTGTTTCTTAGGAATGGGGCCTGGAGATGGGCCCTGTGTAGCTGGTCTCAGAGTGCATGGTTGCTTTAGACTTTGTGAAAGCCTTGATGGAGAAAGAAGAGGAAGGTCTGAAGACACCTTGAGTGGAGGTGGACCTGTCCACATTCTGAGTTTCAACGCCAAGAGTGGCTTCGGTATCTGTAGTTGGGGTGTGAGCCGAGGAGTCTGCGACCTTGGGCACAGGAGACACCGTCAAAGAAGTGTCGTCGGTAATCAGGGGCTGCGTAGGCGCCTCACTGAGAACCGGACCACGTGTAGTCTTTGGCGTGGTGTCGGTAGAGGCCGTGGACCTCGTGTGTCAGTCCTTGTCTTTGCGTTTTTTGACAAAACCGGAGTCGGAGTATCCGACGACATAGTATAGTTAAATGCTTTCCCAAAATAATGCTGGGCGAACTCCGCCCGACGCTTAATAGTGCGTTTGTTGAATGTAGCACAAAAGCGACAGACCGAGACGTCGTGGTCTGGGCCTAAACAAGGTATACAGAGGGAATGGAAATCCTTATGCGGTATTTGCTTCCCACAAGAAATACAATTATTAACTTTGTCTGACATCGGTCTGAGGCAAGAAAAGTTTCCCCAATGGGGTACTTAGCTTTTAAGAAGACTTCGGTTTCCAAATTTCATAATCTCAGGAGCTGGCCGACCGGCACTTGCGAACTGCTTCTGCTTCGGGCACCGCGCGGCAAGGAAGACTGAAGAAAATGGCGTCGGCTGGTTCCTCTATACCCCTGTAGCACTGACGTCAGGGAAGAAGCGACAACAACCGACGCAGGACCTAGACTTTGGAATTCGGCCGACCGAGGACCCGCCTGACGGCAGGAGAACCCATCTGTTATGACTGCAGCTGTATGCACGATCAACATCTACCGAACTGTCAAAACCCATATGGTCGAGACCACATAATTGACAAATAAGCCCACAGAACCATTCTGACCAAGATCATGGTACAGTGGTGGGGATCAGGACATTTGCACTTTTCCCCACTATAAATTTGATCTCGAAGTTGGTATATATAATTAGCAGGGGGTATGGGGGTGCACCCCGCAAAAGCACTGTTTGTGGGTGTTTGGGTTTTTTGCAGGCAGACGTCAAGGGATCAAGACAACAGATCGTATGGTCTTGCTCATACTCGATTCGACAATTCAGCTGTTCGATACTTGGAAACAGATCTGCTTTTTGTTCGCATTTTCTTTTTCCAGTAATACCTACTTATGTATTATATAAACTTTTACACCACTGTATATACACTTTATGCAATTTAATGCGCTTGGAACTTCTCCCAGGTCTGCACTGAAAATGGGTTCTCTGGACACAGTCAGACTTTCCCAGTAAATAACCCAGAGCAGCTTTGTACAACAGAAAATGTCAATAGAGTTACCAATTAAAAGATTGGGGGGAGAGAGAGAAGATATTTTTATAGTGTTAGTGTTGGACTTGGAATACGACATCATTACTTGTGTCTTTATTGGGATTAAATACACAGTTGAGAGTTATGAAACCACGTTTCAACAGTGAAGAAAGCAAGCAGGAGCACCATTCTGAAACTTGGCAATGGCGACAGCAAAGCATGTCATGGTGGACAAGCAGGAGCACCATTCTGAAACTCTGCAATGGCGACAGCAAAGCATGTCATGGTGGACAAGCAGGAGCACCATTCTGAAACTCGGCAATGGCGACAGCAAAGCATGTCATGGTGGACAAGCAGGAGCACCATTCTGAAACTCAGCAATGGCGACAGCAAAGCATGTCATGGTGGACAAGCAGGAGCACCATTCTGAAACTCGGCAATGGCGACAGCAAAGCATGTCATGGTGGACAAGCAGGAGCACCATTCTGAAACTCGGCAATGGCGACAGCAAAGCATGTCATGGTGGACAAGCAGGAGCACCATTCTGAAACTCGGCAATGGCGACAGCAAAGCACGCCATGGTGGACAAGCAGGAGCACCATTCTGAAACTCGGCAATGGCGACAGCAAAGCATGCCATGGTGGACAAGCAGGAGCACCATTCTGAAACTCGGCAATGGCGACAGCAAAGCACGCCATGGTGGACAAGCAGGAGCACCATTCTGAAACTCGGCAATGGCGACAGCAAAGCATGCCATGGTGGACAAGCAGGAGCACCATTCTGAAACTCGGCAATGGCGACAGCAAAGCATGTCATGGTGGACAAGCAGGAGCATCATTCTGAAACTCGGCAATGGTGACAGCAAAGCATATTATGGTGGACTTGCCTGCATACTGAAAATAAAGCAGAGTGGGCTGCTGCTGAGGAAAGGTCATTAATGAAGATGTCGAAGAGTACAGGACCCAGAATAGACCCTTGATGGACACCTCCTGGACCTGGGAGGAAGTTAGAGGCAGCCTGTCATTTTACACTTTGGGCTCTGCTGCCAAGATTGCAGTCAACCTGCACAACAGTTCTGGTTCACAGGCCAAGAACAGAAAGCTTGCACAGGAGTACGCAGTGTGTTGTTGTGTCAAAAGCTTTACACTGGTTTAAGAAAACTGTTGAAACCAGAAGGCTGCAGTTCCTAGAGCAATGTCTGTACTACGACGGGTGCATACCTTGTTGTGATCAGGGCAGAAAGTCATGTTTTAACAAATGTAGAGGAGCCACGAATTAATACTTTTTCCAGTATTTTAAAAAAGTGAGCTAGGACAGCAATTGGTCAGAAGTTGGAAATTCATAAGTAGTGCCGCCTTCATGGAGTGGGAAGAGGACTGTTTCTATGCATTACAAAAGTGAAATTCCTGGAAACTAACTGATTGATATTAAGACAGAGTAAGCTACAGCAAGACTCCAGACTGCGTTACAGATAGTGGTTGCAATGTTCTTGAACATCTTAAAAATGGTTTATGTATTATGGTGGTCACTTAGGGTCAGTGGTTAGGATCCAGTCAAGAGTAGAGGAGATAACCATTTTATTGCATGTTGTTGGCAAGTGAGAGAGTTGCGAGACGCTGAATGGATTAAAGCATGTGTGGAATGATGACTGCGAAGGCAGTGTCCCGTATACATTTACATCTAGTATCATAGTTTCAAAGATTTAAAGAAACTTTGTCATTTAGAACCACACAAGTGCAGCCTAAACAAAAATTACAAATGTCAGCTCACAAGAGAAATGCAGTACAAATAATGTAGAAACCGTGGTATCAAAGAATATAAGAAAGACAACACACATGACATGCAAGAGGTAGGTCACATTACATAAACACATTCAATACCCATTATCCAGTGATAAACCCCCACCACCAAACTCCCTGCACTGTTAAGATATAGACTAGGCACTAGTGAATAGCAGCTGTTTAGTTACCATATTGCACTTGTTAACCTTAGACATGACTCAGTATAGCAATCATATTACATAATAGTAATGCTGGCAGTAATTGCTCTGAGCAGCAGGATTAAATCAAATAAGAGGCTTTAATGTATCATGTATTATGGGTGGTGTCTGTATTAAGTCTCACAGCTATAGGATACAAACTGTTCATGAATCTGATAGTCCTACAGTGGAAGCTTCAGTACCTCCTTGCAAGTTGTGAGAACCAGTTGTGGGCCTGATGGGTCAAATCAGCAAGCATTTGATATGCATTTTTATATTCTATGTATTTTACAGGCAGTATGGAAGTGGATACCCAGAAGACTGTTTTGAGTATGGAGACATTGGACTATTTGGTTTAAAGACGAAAGAACAACATGGAAACTACAGAACAAAACAGCAAGACTGATGTCAAGAGTGACCTGGATTGGATACCAGGACTTCTGTATGGATTGGGTGTGAAGTGTGATCCTCGGAGGAGACCACTGCAGAAAACTGCTATGCCATGTCCTGACTGGGAATGCTACAGCCAGAGGGAAGTAATTTGATTGAGGTAACTAGTGGGGTCTTCTAGAAACCCCTTTATTAAATCAATTATGACATAGGCAATCTTATTTATATAAATGAAAACAAACCATTTACAATCTACCCAATTAGCAGTCAAACATTAAAAGGGAAGGTTTGAGTGAGCTATGTAAACCTCATTTCTCTCCTATATGTATTGTTCCCACAATTCCCATTTTTCTATGTAATTCGCTCCTACCCTTTTCTAAAGATGTCAATTCCAGTTGTTTTACCTCTGCTACTACATTCACCACTTCTAGTACATTTGGTTTAGACCAGATTTCCATTTTCTAGTAACCGATTCTTTGGCAGCCATCATAATTAGACTCAGCAAGGCAATACTATGTCTAGGTAAATCCGACTATCATAGGCTCAGAAGAATCATTTCCTTAGCTACACCAATTTCCTCACCCAGTATCTCTGCAGGGAATCCTAAGTTTGCCAACTCATTATGTTCTCTAGTTCCTCTTTCTTCCCCATCACACCTCCAACATTTGCCGTCTACCTGGGAGGAAAAATTATCTGGAGTCTACTTGTGTTATAAAAAATACTACATTCCCAGGCAAAAATCCTAAAACTTCTAAATACATGTATGGCCCCTTGTTTCTTCGTGAATTGCTTATCCAGTCTCTTCCCAATCCTTTCCAACCTCCTCGGAGTCTTATAGTTATCATGCAATATTTTATATCCTCTACGGATTATTCCTTTTTTAACAGCATCTTCTATTCTAGATTCTACTAAAACTCTACCAGTGTCAGTCTTTCATATAGGACCCCCTTGTTTCTCTTTGCCTATACACGGATATCAATCTTTGATAGGGAAGGCAATCTGTATAGTACAAATAAATTCTTGGCATTTTCCCATTCTATTACCTTTCCCTCTTAAGTTATTTGATCCCAATACTCTGGCGCCTTTGTCAGTTCTCTCCAATATTCCAGCCCCCACTTGCCTATTAGCTGTATCCTTAACTGAAGTCATCCCTATCGGGAGCATCTTTCTCCATTCCCATGTTGGCTTAGTTCTTAGAATGCTTAACGCTACTTCATGAATATAACATTATGTAGGATTACAGTTATTCTCCTCAAAGGTCTGCATTCAAAATCCCAGTCTCTCCTTGTTTCTTGAGCACCCCCCCCATTTCATTACCACCACTTTCAACTTAGAATTACAGGTTTCTGCTTGTGCTATGTACAAGAGCCTTAACTGTGTAGCTTTGAAATACCCCTTCAAAAATCGGGTAATCCCAATCCACGTTGATCTATTGGAAGAATCAACTAACCCCGGTTACTCAATGTATTCCCCCACCAGATAAAATCCCTCAGCTCTTTATTAACTGCTATCCACAACTTCTCCTATGGTTGATAAAAATATGCCTGACCTGTGTACAAGATTAAGGGGACTAAAAACATTTTAACTGCTTGTATTTTACTATCCATATAACAAGGCTTCCAATTTCTCACGTTTTTGTATCATCTTCCCCTCCAAAACATTACACTGATGCATATCCATCAATCTTGGCACCAATTTTGCCGTTCTAGACATTAGACAAACTTCATAACCATGGTTTAGTATTGAAACGGGCCTATATGAGGCTGGATCCGATGGATTTCTACCCTCTTTAGTTATTACAGCTACCACCGCTTTCTTCCAGGATGTTGGTACTTCTCCACCTCTTAAAATACTGTTATGCAAAACTTTCCAGATCTTCAGCAGTTTTTTCTCTCCTAGCTTCTAGGCTTCTACAGGAATACCATCTATTCTGGGGACTTTGTCGGTTGGTTATACATCACCATTTGTATCTCATCTCCTCCAATCCTGTTATTAACAGAGCTTCATCTACCTCTAACCTTGGCATATAATTCTTCCATAAACATTTCCATTTGTATCTTTTATTGATTTCCATATTACTCTGCTTTATACAGACTTTCACAGAATTTCTAAAATACTTCTACAGTATCTCGTTACCTTCCTTGTTGTATGCTCCCTAAGCTTGGCGACAGCCATTTCTTTCTGTTGCCAGAGTCTTGCTAAAAGTTTTTGTGCACTAGAGTTATTACCAAATAACAGTTGCTTAACAGCAATCTTTCTAAACTCAAGCATATTGTGACATCCCACTGCTGGGCCAGTAATCAAGGAGGTGGAATCCTCAACACTGACACCAGTGAGGGATGTCCATTTGGAACAAAAATAGATACACAATTTCCCTTAAGAGCACACACAGAAAACACTCCAGTCTGAGGATGGTTTTCCCTGTCCCTCTCTCCAAGCCCCAATAAGACTCTCCACTGGCACTCTTTGTGAAGCCAGTGCCCCATGTCCCTGCTCCAAATAGCCGACACACACACCTTAGAAAGGCTGGCACAGATTCACTAGCTATAAACCCTCTGCCTGGATTATAAGGTAGTTACTGCCACCAAACACTCCAAAGGCAGCCACTCTAAGGCTCTTACAAGGGTACCCAATTATATTGAGTGAAATTAATACTAATACAACTGCCAATGTTGACCAAACACAGTTTTCAGGAGCAGCCAGTACAAGAAAATAAGTACTCTCAAAGGTTAAAATGGTCTCTAAAGACCAGCCACAATGAAAGTTTAAATATATTTAATAAAAGAACATACTAAATATTTATTTACAATAAAACACCAGAGTTTCATTCATTGAAAATATTAAAACACAGAAGAATAGATTCACAAATACAGAAAAACAGTACTTAACTAATCTCATTATATTTTTCTGACTGATCTAAAGGATTACTAATTCCCTGGTTACTTACTAAACAAAGGCAAGATGAAGTGGGCGAGTAGTCTTGTCAGTTCCAAAAAAAAACAAAAAAAAAAAAACACTGAAACTGCGTTGGGACTTCATTCTCATCTAGTATTAAATCATCTTTTTTGTGTTGGATTATAGAATGACATCACATACATCTGGTCATCTGACTTCTGGTTCCCATACTACCCCCTTCACTAGAGGGTGCTAGCATTTAGCACAGATGCGTTATCTTACCTTACACACCTAGAGCTTTGCTAAGATCTGTTGCAGCTTCTGAAAGTCATAAAACAATTTTAAACTACCACCCTTCCAGAGTAGCAATTAGTTCACTGCTAAAGACATTACAGAAGGCTTCATAGTACAGACTTTGTCTCTGGCTGTACTGAGGCGTGCAAGATAAAGTCTTTATGTTTTATACCAAGTACTTTACTTTCAACCTATTTTGCAAAGTTAGCTGGACTAAGATTAACCTCTTCTCTTCCAGTATTCTCTGTTATAATGTATTCATTTAAATGGTTACCATACAGTCTAACATACAAGTACACTAATTTTTCTGCCCATCAGGACCCACTGTTGGTACAGTTTAACAAGCAATTCCACAAATACATTTCAACACAAGCACATGTACAAATCAGTTCGATATACAAATAACCTAATTCTTAAACTCCAGCTAGCTATATTGGCATACGGTACAAAACCACTACCCTTCTCCTGGCATAGCTGGCAAGGTCTCACATTGTCAGGTTTATTATTGAGGCAAGCCCTTATTTTCGGTTTAGCATTATGCAGTTGCGCCTCTTTTTGATCTGAGATATTCCCCCTATTTTGCAATACTTAAACATTTGTCAGACCCTCTAAATAAATTCTCGTTACTTCTTGACCATATCACCCTTTTACTTCCAGCTCATTTTAAAACTCCACTTGAATTATATCACACTCATTAGCTATACATTTTCAGAAGAATTGTCCATGTTGTTCAACAGCTCCTGAATAATTTCCACTGCCTGTAGATGTAGAGTATGTGCTGCATCTTAAATCATATCACGGACTGAACAAGCACATATAAATACCAGGCACATGCTATTCAGAGTTCCATAGCGACTGCAGCCAGAGAGTGAGCATGTATGATTGCAGTAGTCTGTATACAAGTTACTTTAGATAAAGTCAATAAACTTTTATCAAGATGCGTTTGTATACAAGGATGCTTGAACAGAACCCAAGACGACTCCTCTATTGTATCCAAAGTAGGAGTGTGACATGGTGTCAGAAGTGGGATTCCAGAGAATGATATTAAGAGCCATGAGGTGCAGAGATGACAGTGAAGGTAAACTAAAAGAAACTAGCAGGAAAAAGAGCCAGAAAAGAACCAAAGGGAATGAGAATTCACACAAACTGCTTATTGTATTAAAAAAGATAAAAGGGGAGCATTGTAAGGACACAAACTGCATTATTAAACAAGCGGGAGGCACAACATTGTAAGGACACAAACTGCATTATTAAACAAGCGGGAGGCACAACATTGTAAGGACACAAACTGCATTATTAAACAAGAGCTTTATTAACCAAGGGAAATGTTTAAGATGAAGATATCTGAAATGTCAGTGAAAAAATCTACAGTTTATAAAAAGAAACATCAAAATATTAAAATTACTTTAACAGACTACACAAATGATAAAGATGTCCATAATTAGCTGAGATTTTTAAAAAAGCATTCAATTAAATTTAT